>NC_143571.1:33465000-33635000 GCF_054136105.1 Typopeltis vanoorti | reverse complement strand
TGTTGTTTCTGCTGCTGTGTTTTATAAGTTGGGTTACTTCCGCAGAAATCTTTTCTGTGGTAGAGCCAAATTGCTCAGGGAGTGGAGCTTTTATTTTAGGGAACAGGTCGCTTTCTGGATGGCTCATGTTTGTAATGTGCGTGGGGATGAAGAAACACTTACGGTCCATAACATCAGATGCTTCACTTGAATACAGATACACTGGTCATTGCGCGGTATCAGTTCTGACCTAAGTAAGATCCTTTCTCCATTTTGAAGTCATTTCGAACAATAACACCAAATACAATACGACCACGTGATCACATGATGTTTTTACTCGGTCTGGATTTTAACTGACGTGAAGAGAGAATTTGTTACGTCATCCCACTGGCCACGCATGCGCAGCTTGCAGAACCCTTGACTATTCACTAAAATCGCTAATAGAATATCTAACTTTTCCAACGTTTCCTCAAGTCATACCTTATCGAAGAAGACTTTCTAAGTAATCTTCCAAGTAGCCGCTTTCACTCACGCAGTATTTGAATATAATAACATAAATACCAAATTCGAGACGTGAAATATGCAGTTTTAAGCAAATGGAAAATCTCACGTCTAGCTAGTTAATGAAACATCTGTTGTGCCACAATTTTTATCTTTTAAAAATGGGATGATAAAACTTAAAAATAATAATTTGTAGGCCATTTTATAAGGCGGTAATATATAAAATAACAGAGATCAAATTTTCCGATGTAGACCTAAGCTGAAACTGGGGACACATTTACAGAAGGAAATCTTGTCTAAATTTCATCAAATCCATTAAGGATTTCATATGTTTGGCAAACAGCATGTTCTCCATTAAGTTTTCTACTATCTAATTCCCAGTACACAAAGTCTAAAATTATTTCCATTTATGAAATCAATAAACAAAATGTTTCCATGCAGGTTAAGAAGACTTTATTATCTGAACATATTCTTAGACTTTAAAATATTAATAATATTAATGTTTTAAAGCAGGGGTCGGCAACCGGCGACCCAAAAGCGCATTTTTGGCGGCCCATAAAAGGTTGACCATAATTATATTCCACGTGGCCCGTATGTTGAATTATTTAAATAATACATTTGATAATATGAATAATAAATTAAAAAGAATTTTATACTTCGTGATTTCGCCGTGCAACTTGGCGCGAGTCAACCGTGTGAGTCCTCACGAGTAGGGATAACAAAGGCGACTTCATCCGACCACAACCTGAGATTTTGGCGCACTTTTGCAGTCACGTTCCCTGGTCCGTATTTTAATATAATTCAATAACATTAACGATTATTTTTAGAGGATATATATTTGTTAAAAATAATTTCAAAAATGGGTTCAAGAAAACGTAAAATTGCAGATGAAGGAAGAAGGTTTAATGATGAATGGAACAGCAAGTACTTCTTTATTGAAAATTGGGATAAGCCCCTTGGTCTTATTTGCATAAATGTTGCTGTTATGAAAGAATATAATATTAGACGTCGTTACTAGAATGTCGTACTTTATCGTGTAATCTCGAAATGTAAATATTTCTGTGTTTTTTAAGATTGATATTATAAAAATTGCTAACTTACGTATTTTTTTCACTCATTATTTTCTCTTAATTAAACGCTTGCGGCCCGATTATTAAAAATAAACGTTGAATGTGGCCTTCGAGTCTCAAAAGGTTGCCGACCCCTGTTTTAAAGGATTCAAAGCGCACTACAATACATAATTCTAACTTGCGAAGGAATCTATCCTAGTAGTGAAACTAGTGTCAACTGACAATGAAGTAATTCAGATAGATCTTAACGAAAAAACAAATACATAGGTACTGCAGTGTGCATTGAATATATCGTATTGAAAATATCACCTTTTTACACAATTATAATGTACTGTTATTCCTAAATATAATTATAAAAAGAAGTTTGTAATTAAACAAGTTGTTTTGTTGAGAAGACAATAATGCAGTTGCCAAATCACAGAAAGAAGCAAAATATAAAAGCACTACCTTTAAAATAAGAAATCAAATTACCCCAAGCAAACGCAAGATGAAAGAATGATATTTTCCTACTGAAATTAAGAAAATATACCCTCTGTCCAAAAAGAAACCGAACTTTTCGAAAATAGAAGAAACTAGTGGTGCCACCTGTCGTATCTTTTTGTTGTCGAAAGCGACAACCTTCATTAGTGTTGTGTCAACTGTTTATGACATTTTTTTTCATTATAAGCCGAGTTACAGTGCTAAGAGTGACATTGTGTTTTGACAAACGGTCGGTCGTCACGATATTCATGCCGTACGCAACGAATTCTCGCTGTCAATCGCTTCAAACTTCGAGATAAAACTCTCCATTGACCATTTAACCAGGCGGAACGAATTCTTTGTGGATAATGCCCTTGGAATCGTAGAAACAAATTAGCATGTCTTTACTTTTGACTTCTCCAAGCGACGTTTTTTCGGATGCCCCTCTTCTGGTGGTCTCCACTCAACATTCTGTTTCGGGCTCATACTCAAAACACCACGTTTCGTCACCAGTAACGATCGTTTCAAGGAAGTGTGAGTCCTTACGAGCGGTTTTAATGAGGTCCTTGCAGTGTTCAATTCGATACATTTTTTGGTCGTCGGTCAACTTGTGGGGAACAAATCGCGAATTCAATTTACGAAGGCCCAAACTCTCGGTCAAAATGTTGTGCACAGTTGATTTTGGAATCCCCAATTCATCTTCAATCAATCTCACGGACGATTTCTGGTTTTCTTTGATGAAATCACGCACTTTTGGGATGCTAACTTCACTCAGTCCAGTTTTTGGAAGGCCCGTCGTCCTCAAGCGTCCCATGACCACTTTGAAATCGCTTAAACCACTCGTAAACTTGAGCACGGGATAAGCATTCATCGCCGTATGCTTTTTGAAGCATTTGATGCGTTTCGGTAAAACCTTTACTAAGTTTAACACAAAAGTCAATCGCAGCTCTGTTTGAAACTCATTTTCCGACCGTTCGTCAAAACACACTGTCACTCTTGGCACTTTAGCTCTGCTTCTAATGAAAAAAAAAAATCATAAATAGTTGACGGAATGCTAATGAAGGTTACCGCTTTCGACAACAAAAAGATACAACAGGTAACACTACTAGTTTCTTCTATTTTCGAAAAGTTCGGTTTCTTTTTGGACAGAGGGTGTATGTTCAGAATAACTGATCAAATAATAATAATAATTTGTCCAAAATCAAACGATATTTATTACGTTTATGAGTTTTGTAATCTGAATAATCTGTTGTTCTTAGGTTATAGATATGATTTTTACAAAATCAATGTGAAATTTAGATCAATTTCTTAATTAATTGATCGAATACATGACTTTATTTTTCAAGGGAAAAAATTTGAGGGGATCGATGACCGCGATCACTTTCTCTAAAATATTCAAGGTTATCCGATGCAATCAATTCGGTCATGTCAACAAAACTATCGTAAATGTTATCTGGATAAACTGAAATATCGACATCCTTCGTAAAATATTTTCGGAAGATGTAAAAGAGTGATCGATCAGTCATCAACGGTAATAGATAGATAAAGACAGAGATCGATTATTTTGGCCATCAATGCGAAGGAAAGAGGCAGCGATCGCGCTCATTTGTGTTTTCCTCATTCCCTATTACGAAAAAACCATCTATTTTGGAACGTGCGAACACAGTGCTAAAACACTTCATCGTGCACCCCCCCCAAAAAAAAAAAAATTAAAAAATAGTAAGTCTATGTTACGATACTTCGGCTACTGACGATGAAGCATACACTTCATCATGCAACAGATTTCAGGTACGCAGAAATCTGTTGTTTTCATGGAAACATGAAAGTACATTTACGTTACACATTACCTACTTTTTCAACAATGTTTGATTGTAACCAAACTAAACATCTCTAATATCCCATCCTTCCACTATTCAATACTTATGAGCGTATATGCCTGTATACGACGCATTCTTTTGTTGTTTTCCTTAACTGCTATCATTAATTAAAACTGATCATTAAATAGAGTATTACATAGATTTTCAAAATAGAAAAGGGAAATACATGCTGAACAAAGTCTCCGGCGCCATCTGATAGTCAAGCGGAAAACTACTACCCATGGACTGCTTATATCTGTTTATATGAAATTCAAAAATTTAATTGGCTCTGCAAAAACAAAGAGAAAAAAAGTGCCATGTCGATAATATTATAATTCCATTTTAGTCCATTCACGGTACCTCAATGTGCTACTAGTTTAAACTCTTTCGTTGATTGATAACATAAAAAAATGAAAATAAGTAAAAAAAAAAAAAAGGAAGTGAAAAATATTTAAAAATTGTGATAGGCAGAAAGACTCGTGCTGTTTTACACCTCTAGTAAAACTTAAATCCGATATTTTTTTCTCGATTCTTCACAAATCAAAGATTAATTATTATTTGATTTATATCCATTTTTCAAAGATCGGTCGTCGCCTGGGGGATGCGTGTGGCTTGCCACACGGTTTCCTGTGTCCTCTGGCTAACTTTTGTTACATTATTTACTATGTATGACAGACTAGCGTAAGTGTGAGTCATTGTTTTTATGTTGGTTAGATAAAACTTAGATCCTTGACTAAGTGATAAGATCATTAATTACTGTATCTCCCATCCCCACCGAGCTGTTTGTTTGCTTGAAGTGTCGTACTCTGCCTCAGATGTAATACTGAGCCACTAACCCACATGTATTAAGTATTGTGTAGCCCGCAGGTAAATTCGAGTTCCACATCTGGAAATGTGCAAGTAAAATGTACTTCCGCTAATTGAAGAACAGCTTCCGTTCTTCATTGGTGCCAACTATTTTGTTCACTAAACATGAAGGATGAAAACGATCTAATGGAAATGCTACTGTGTAATTTCTTCCGTCTTTCACCTGCAGTTTATTTTATAAGCTTGAATTATATTGATCAGCAGACAATAAAATGCAGCCAAGTAATCAGCTTCACTCTGTTATGCAACTTTTTTTTTTTTTTTGCTATTATCAAATTTTCCTGGAAATAAATAAATAATACATTTATCGAATTCGTATTTGTCCTCTCCCTAAACTGAAATTTTAGTTTAGGGAGTGGACATTTTAGATGCTCTCTATATGCAGTGCAGCAGTTTTCAACGAGGAATCATGAAGGGATCGAAATTCTATGTCGGTCAGCATGAACCCAGTGGAGATGCCGAAACAGGTCTGTAGAGGAAGCGCGATATTTTCACGCCTGTGCAGGAACTCCCGGTGGTCAACGAGACCATGCTGTTTTGCGTAAGCGGTTCTTGATAGAGCTGAGTAATAACCGCTACAATATGAACTGTCTGCTGACGTGTACTCAGCTGTCGTGATGTGCATACATTACTCTTAGAAAATGAGTAATGATCCTGTCTAGAAATCTGTTCGTTCACTTTCTGTATTCCCTTCAGATACGTCCTCAGTGAACTCCGCTAAAGTTGACTGATGATGCTTTTGAAATGTTTTTCATTCCACGTTCCCCATCCACCACATGTTGTCTAGTATCATCGCAGCTTTTCTAAAATAACTCCTTCCACATTAAATTGTGTAGGTCTTGTCGGGGATGACGACATTGTCTGGAATAATCGAGATAATGTCGTCATCCCCGACACAGACGCTCATTTTTTAAGCCCAGCTACGAAATTTTGTACACACATAGCGAACCTTCACTCTAGATAATCCGACTTCCTTGCTATAAAGGCCAAACACAGTATACTTGTTTCAGACACTTCAGTCCTCCAATAAGTTAGGCTGCTGTCTCACCCCAGGCATCGAAAATCGTCTACCATCTCAAATATATTTCAAGTAAATGTAGATAGTTACAGTTTGATTTGGTTTCGTTTATTTGGAATTACGGCCAAGGGGCCTAAGGTTATGAGACCAATGTATTATGTCTGTTAAAGATTATACTCTGGTCGGTTTGCATGTTTTGCAGGAAATGTTTCAATTCCATGTTTTAAAATTCTAGGATGGGCGAGATGAGTTAGTGATAGAAAATCCATCTCACGATGAATGATATCTTCAAAATAAGCAGTTGTTAATTCTTCCACCTGCAATTATCTTGTAGTTTTTCTCTGTCATTTAATAATGGAGAATAATAATCAGAACCAGTTTCTTAAAATAAAAAGAAAGTTCGAAGTCTGGTCCTGGGAGGGACTACGGGCGGGTCCTCCATAAAGATAAGATATTCATCTGTAACTGCTTATTTGTGTATTCAGAATTGAGTTCGTAGGAAATGAATTTCAAACCACATTTTAAAAAAATGTGAAAGGAGTATTGTGGGTCCCCCCCCCCCGACTCTGACCTCTAGTTCATCCAAATCATTGTAGTTAGCTACTTCGTCATACTGTACATTTTAAACATTTCATTTGTTTCCATAGTTTCGCAGCTGCAAAAATGGATTTCTTTTGTTTTTGTTCCATGATAACACGATATGGTTTTTTTCACAAAATGAAAAATAATAAGTTTGATATGCAATTGCTTCTCTAGGCGTGTACCAGCGTTCATAAATCTGTTATTATAACTTGTTTCGGTGTGATTGTGCTTCTTAGTAAGGAATATGTAATCTCGTTTGCTTGTTATTCTAATCACTCATAATTGTAGACTTAAATATTATATCATCCGGTTATTTCCATACCATATAATGAAGAAAAAGAGAAGCTAATATAGACTGAACTTTATCATTCAAGATAACTACTCAGCAATTCACAAAATAAAGTACCCATTTGCCATAACAAACATTCCATGCCGTGCGCACAACCTTCATCACTAAAAGGTGTGAATTTCTATCTCCAAAATTTCTGTTTGTCCCCCAAAAAAATGTTTAAGAACAAAATTGATCCTGTAACGAAGTGTATTAGGGTGAAACCGGTAAGAGTTCAAGTAAGTGGGGTCACTGATCTTTTTTTAAATATTTTATAGGGCATACACTGATGAATAGATAAAAAGAAGATGTAGAGCTTTTTCAAGAGCATGACAAGCAACGAGGGCAGATGGCTAATGCTTACGGCCTCCTGGCCACCATTTATTACAGTTACCTATCAGCGCAGCTATCCAGACAGCACGCGAGTCGCCCGTGTCCTACCACCTGCCCTTCGGCAAATTGTTGGTCCACTGGTACATTGCTTTTGGTCTTAGATAACTGGGAGGTCTGTTTTTTTACTCTATTCTAATTTTTTTTTCTATTAAATGCTTGATAAATGGCTACGGTGAACAATGACATGCATGCTTTTTGATTACATACTTTCCATGAAGTCCTGTGCATATCAATGTTGACGATTGGGTGGAGTTTAATGTAGGGATTGAGATTAGTCATCCTGCATTAAGTAATTCATCCTTTCTCTCCTAAAAATAAATTTTCTGCATAATACTTCAACGTGTGTTCAGACTGAGGGTGTTTATAAATTAAACTTTAAACCAAAAAAAAAAAAAAAAAAGGCTTACGTTACTGTCAGTACAAGGAATTATTTGAATCTCTTACTCGATTTTTTTTTTTTTTTTTTTTTTTGTATTTCAGTATCTCATTATCCATCTAATTATTAATGATTCCTACTTTTTCTGTTCTGGTATTTCGGCATCCTTAAGAATTTTTGTTATTACGATAAAAATTAATCATACTTTTAGAAGGTTGCATAACATACTAGAACCAGATCTTTATTAAAATAAAACATTAAATATAAAGGGTTTATTATATTTCAGCAGCATTTCGTAATAATAATAATAATAATAATAATAATAATAATAATAATAATACACCCACCGACAGACATTCTACGCTGTTTTGCGAAGAAAAAAAAATCAAAATTTCTGGTTAGAACAATCCTATCACCCTCTTATGAGAATGACTAACTCACCTTCAGTTGAAAACGCTACTTTTAAATTCTTCTCTCGTGGTATACTGAATTTGGACCTCCTAGATCGTTATGATCAAAGTTCATGAGTCATGCTTTCGACTGAGGTCTGCGAGAAAGCGTTTAAACAAGGCGCAAAAGTTTTGAGGGTATCTTGTTGTATTTTGTTGCTTCTAGTTTTCACTTTTCCAAATCCTTCTTCTTTTCGTTTTATACTTGAGTAGGCTTACAATATTACAGTATTATTCTTTATCTGCCTATCGATCTTTTTGCATTCGATTTCTTCCTAATTTAACTAATTTTTCATCCTAATTTTTCATCCATTGATTTATTGCTCAGTCCACACCATTCATCTCTTGTAGATCCATTCATTTATTGGCTGTAATTGACATTCTTCGTAAATTTTTTCATTTGTTTTTATTCTGCCAAATTTCGTTTTAGTAATCTTGTTTTGTTTTTTTTTAATATTTTCATTTCACACGTCGCAGCGTTTCATATTTCTGTTAACAAGATTATAACACAAAGACCGACAAAAGCAAAGAATATTTCCAGAAAACTAGTTATTAAAACAAACTTTGATAGAATTAAAAAAAAAAAAATTACGAAAATGTCAAAAATCACAAAACCAGTACAGGAGTGGATAAAAAGGAAGGATTGGAGTGGACTAAATCTATTAATAATGATGATGGACTCAAAAAGAAGTTCAATCAATAAGAAACTGAATGTAAAAAGATCGATTGGTACACACAAAACCATAATGACAGACTTTCCGCATTGTAATATTGTATGTAGACCTACTTAAATTTAAAGTGAAAGGAAGAAAGAAAAAGGATGCAGACATGTGAATGGCTTCATATTAACTATTAATTCAACATTTTCTTCAAGCTGTGACACACACACACACACACGGCATTTATGCTGTGCATTTTCTCATTGAAGCGTAACTGATTAACGAGAATATAAAACAAAGAAAAGCCAATCGTGTTTAGAAGTTCGATTAAACACGAACAATAAACAGCTGCCTAGTCTGACATTTCTGAAGTGCGTTTGTCCTTTCATCTTCGGTTACTTTTCCTGCAATCGTTTATCCATAACAAAAGAAAGTGCCAATCACTTTTGTTTGCTTTTTATCCGGTACGTAACAGATTATAGAAGCTTGACATAAGATGTTTTTAACTCTTATGCTAAACAGCCTGTTGACAGAAATCATTGTGCTCCCCCTATAAGTCGTGAAGTTAGGACCACCCTGTACGTTTATTATATATTCGAGCACGGTCCAGAAAATCTTGGGATTAGATCGCTCTCGTTCTTCCCATCTGACATTATCCTCTCCCAATGTCATTAACAAACTGCTGTCTTTTAGTTTTTATTATTTTTATTTTTTATTTATTTTTTATTTTTTTGCAGATTTCATCTCTCGTGCGTCATGCTGTGGAAAATTTCCATTTTAAAAGAAAGATGTATGAACTAATTTTCTAGCTTTATGGCCGATACATAATAAAAAAATATAGTCTATGAAATTATCAATATCGAGGTTATTATTCCTTCAAATCGGAAAGCGTAGCTGATGATTAATTTTAGTGACAGCTGTTTTTCCTCTGAAAACGAACGACTTCATTCTTGTTTAAAAACTCAATTTATTGTCATTCATTAACCCTTTTCATGTATCACTCTATTTATTATCTCTTAGACGCCATATTGACAAGAATCATTGTTAGGAAATGGGGAAAAAAATCAGAGTTAGTTTTTTTTCATTCTGTTTCCACAGAGATCAACTTTGTCGATTTATTCATGAAATTTCGCTTGTAGTTTTTTTTTTTTTTTTGAAGTTCATTTCAAGGAGAACATTAAAATTACCTATCTCCGGGTAGTTTACAATTTATTTCGTGCTACATTAACGATATTCGACTTTCCCAGATGGCCGATAAACTCGCGTTTCGTAATTACGTCATAAAAAAGGCCTAGATCTTAGGGAGGCAACGATCAATAATTATATACGCATAATGCACCTTTAAAGGGGTGCAGTGAAGAGACCGAGCTGGCATTTAGAAATAGATGATAATGTTATTATTGGGAGCAGCTTCTAAGATAATAAAATTCTTTATGACTCGATACTTATAACCTAGTTAGCTACCTCTTGATTTTTTTTTTTTTTACTGGAATAAATAAACAGCCTTTGCTTGAGTTTCAAGTGGCTTTGTTCCCAAATGAAAATTAAGGGATTTAGAAGGCTCTTCACGTATTGCTTAACTACGAGGGAGTGTTGTTAAAGTGCAGATTGGGATTAATTTGAAGCTTCTTAAAACCCCCTTTTTCTCCCAGAACCTAACGTTAACGTAACTTTATTGCTGATATCCAATATTGATAATATCGAATTTTCTCTACAAAATTAAGTTTCTTAATTCACTGTTTCTATTACGCATATATCAGTTTTTTTTATTTTTTTCAAAAAAATAAATCAACAGTATATTTAGTATTTGGAATATTTAGAAAATAATAATTACAATTTGAGCACTGATTAAATGGCGTTTAGTCGTGATTAGAAATTTTAGTAGATGTAGGAAATGTGTTTACGGTGTTAAACATGAGATGAGACATTAAACCCGGGTTAGAACATGCAATAAACATAGCTATCATTACGTAGTAATCCTGTCATGCGTTAGCTGAGTGCTTGTCAAGAATCAGCAGCGTTATTCTGTATGTAGATCATTCCATTTATATATATATATATATATATATATATATATACTAGGGGGATCTGCCCCCCCCCGGCGCCTACGGACCCCCCCCCGAGTTCCAGGCTGGTAAGCCGGTTCTCCTTCAGTTCTGATGACTCGAGACATAAGACAACAATGTGTTTGTCTCATGAAGGCAAACACATTGTTGGACGTTTCAAAACAATGAAGAGACAAAAAATGTGACATAAAAACGTTTCAAATTTCGGCTTATCTTTATATATATATAGAATAGATGTAATAGCATATGTAAGAGTAAAACTTGAGCATATATAACTAACGACTACCATACACTTTGAATATTTATTGCATGGCATCGTGAACCCTTTGGCTCTCTGTGAGACCGGTTGTTTTACACCCAGACGGAAAAAAATAAATATTATAAGGTTTGCTTCCTAGACGGTATTCGAACCCGGGTCGTTTAAATCAAAAGTCATCGTCGTTTCCGACTGAGCCAAAGAGAAACAATATGAGCCTCGCACAACAATCGACTGAAGAAAAAAAAAAAAACAGAACGATAAATTCTGGTTCTTGTTATTTCATGCAGGTGGAAGGAAGAGGATAAACAACGCTACCCAATGGACCATCACAGTTGGTGATAAGAGGGAAAGACGTGATCAGGACTTTAGTGGCGTGGTGTTGTTGCGCTTCCAAATGTCCGTGGATTATGTGACATCTGTAATTATGGAGAGATATACTGCTTGGAAAGAAGTAAACGGACACCATAGTGTGAGGACCAAACAGCCATGGCGTCCATCTTAATAAGATGTAGGACCTCCTTTCGTTGCGATGCCTGCAGGAGTCCTACGTGATATACTTTCCACAAGTGTACGACAGCGATCCATGAGAATTTTGGACCATTTTTCCTGTTGTCATGTAATGAGATCCTGGACTGTTATGGGCGGACGTCTCTTGACCCTGACCTGACGCTTCAGTTCATCACTCAGACGTTCATTAGGGTTAAGATCCAGCGCTCTGTGAAGGCCAGTCAAGTGTGGTGACGTTCATGTCCACGAAACACTCAGTTACAGCAGCAGCCTTATGGCACGATGCATTGTCTTGCTGAAAGAGACAGTTCCGTAGAAACGCCTCAAAGTAGGAAGCACTTCATTGCATTATCAATGTTCTTGGCACCACAAACAGGGGTTCAAGACACCCAACCAGGGAAAAACAAGATTGTACCATCACGGTTACAGGAAAATTCATCGAAAAGCGAGTTCATCGAAAGACAATTCATCGAAAAGGCAATTCATCGAATGAACAATTCATCGAAAGACAATTCATCGAAAATGCAATTCATCGAAACACAATTCACCGAAAATTTTAAAATTTCGATAATGTTATGGTAAAAGTGGTCCGTTTAGAACAAAAACTGAACCATGCTGACAGCTTCTTGTACCAACAACTTCTACTAAGTCATTTAAGTCAGAGAGTTTTTGTAATGAAGTACATAATTTGGACACATCAGACCGCCTTCGAATTTCATAGTTGGGGGTTACGCACTCTGGTAAGAGACGTTCACCAGGCATCTGCCTCTCTACTCGGTAAAACAGCGCTTCCCAAGCTGTGGGCCGCGGCCCCCTCGGGGGCCGTAGGTTTTGTTGAGGGGGGCCGTGAAATAATGAAAACAAATTAAATGTTTTAAGACTAAGTAGATTTTTTATCTTAAAAGAAACGTATTTAATTTTTATTATTTCTTTTTTGTTATTTTTTATATTTTAATTAAAAAAAAAATACACATTGGTGCGGGTTCATGTTTTTTGCTTCCTGCGTATTTCGGCGCTTAATGAATATCAGTAAATATATGCTTATTCATATGTTTCATTTCAAAGTAGAAATCTAAGAGTTGCAGTTTCAAATATTTCACCTGATATTGATTTTTTGTGCAGCAGTATTGAAACACAATCATCACATTAAATTATTAAACTTCTTTTGTTTTTAATTCTTTCTTTATTACTAATCGTTTTACGTTTCATGTGCTTGTACTGCAAAAGTACAATAACAATATATCTATCTATATAAAAAAAAATGAGATAATGTGCCATGTCAAATGTGTATGTAAGATGCTAAAAATGTAATATTTGCATTTGATTTTTGCAATATTCGCTGTGTATGTTTTGTATCTATAATATTTATTTATAATATTATAAATATTATAATAATATACGTCTATATTATGATTTTTTTTCGAGGGGATCCGTGAAATATTTTAATTTTTCCAAAGGGGGCCCCGACATCCAGAAGTTTGGGAAGCACTACGGTAAAGGGTGTAGCGTGATTCGTCGCTCTATGACACAACTTTCCAAGCTTCCACGTGCTACTGTACACGCTCTTTGCACCAGTGAAGACGACGCTGCATGTTGATTTGAGGCTTTCGTATTGCAGACCTACCGGGGAAACCCATGTTGTGGGCCTCGGGTCTGAATGTTTTTGTGCAGGTTCGTGTTCCAGGCGATG
Source organism: Typopeltis vanoorti (assembly GCF_054136105.1). Taxonomy (NCBI): domain Eukaryota; kingdom Metazoa; phylum Arthropoda; class Arachnida; order Uropygi; family Thelyphonidae; genus Typopeltis; species Typopeltis vanoorti. The sequence goes on along the minus strand of NC_143571.1, from coordinate 33,621,941 downwards.
TACTGAATCCACAATTCAATGTGTCGGTCGACGAATGACTGCTTTTACATATTATCCTTCGTAGCACCCTATGCTGACATTTGGCGAGTGTGGTGGATCGTCCACTGCAGGTAACACTTGCATGTGACTCCCTGGCTTTCATCTCAGTATGGTGTCACCGACTCTTGACCTGGCGTAGCCAAGTTTGTCAATAGTTTGCCGAGCGGACTGATCTGCAACATGGTATCCCCTCACAATGCCTCTTTCAAATGTCAGTTCCTTTCTAGCAGCCATTTTATCCGGACGCAGTTCACCGACTTCTGAGCATCATATTCCTTCAATTGATACAGGAAGAAACCTTTATAGATTGGGCTTTTTAACCAAAGATCAGAAAGCTGGTCTCGTATGCGGCTGTTTTTTTTTCGTAGCTCTTAATACATCCGTCCTTAGGGGATGAAGGAATGCAGCAGAGGAAAAAAACTATTGCATTAAATGCTTGTAAATTCCTGACCAGTGCGAGTAAATTTATTCTAGGATAGATTGTAATTGTAAGATAGGATGGAATAGATGAAAAAAAAAAGGAGATTTATATGTAATTATAAACGTTTTTGCTTAATTGAATATTAAGCAAAAAAGGACAGGACATTATACTGCTTCACAATACCTAATCCTTTCTCAAGGTCGCCTCTTGAGTACAGGTTTGAAGAAAATTGTAAGACATGCAATGGCAAGGTTTTTGATAAAAAAAGAAATAAATTCTTACATTGTTCTCTGGAATTCCAGGAAGATTATCATCACTGATGTGCAAGTTTAACAGAAACGAACTACAGAAGGCGTTCTGTGAGGAAAAAAAAAAAGTCAAAATGGAATGTGAAACCATGACTCAAAATAACTCGGACTCCATGTAAGTTGATTTCCATAACGATACGATAAGTAAAATCTCACCATCCGCAGCAGTTCAAAATATAAATAAAATAAAATAAATTATCTTTAAGAAGTATAAAAAAATATATTTTCCTTTTTGGTTTTTGTTTCTCAGTAACCACCTTTTCTGTTCTCCAGCTAACACGAGAGGATTCGGATCCCGCTTTTGGCGTGGATGTTTATAAAGGACCAGGGACAAACCCTGATTGCTTAACAAAGTATCGGGTCATTTTTTACTCATTTTTTTAATTAAAAATAATGCAGATAATATACTAAAAAGGTCACTGAAAAGGTAAGTCCTGCTTAATATGATAATCACAGTATTTGTGAAATAAATTGAACTATTTTAATCGGTCATTCTGTTATCGAGTGGCATACATGTATATATTTGTAGGCAAGTCATTACTGAGAATAGTAGAGTGCGCATGAGCAGTGTATCCTTATGGAATGACTGATGTGCGAGATTACATAGCAGTGAGTGCTTGAGAACAAACTGCTAGGGGGGGGGGGTGCGTAAATTGCTCAACATGCCACTGCCTAGGGGCTCTCATATTTGTGTTTTCTGGCCATATATTTTCACGAGGACGAAACCATCGACTGCAGTTTTGTTGAAACTCACTCAGTCATTGATTCAATGCTTTCATTCCATATTAATAATAAAGAAAACAGTGATGACGTTACATACAAAAAAGGCGAAATATTATTAAAATGGCAGATCGTTTTTGATCAGTCATGGCCAAAATTGAAATTTGTTAGCGCATATTAATAAAGTTAACCTATCAGATTTCATTGTATTACATGCAGTGGTTTAAGAGATAAAAACACTACGAGATACGATGAACAGATAGGATATATCTATAAAGAGTCTGCTGCTATCAGTACGTTAGCAAAGAATGCTTAAAAGACCAACAAAAATTGATAAACATCTTAAAATATAAAGCAGTTAATCTATATGTATTATACTTGGCAATTTTGCTTTATCACTCTTACTATCGTTGACATCATTTTCTTCGTGACCCACTAGTAAGTCCACCCACTTTTGTGAAACGATGCTCTAATAGACTCATTAACGTTTGAAAAGAAAACGGGCTTTCTTGAAATTTAAAAAAAAAATGCACTATTGTATGAAAGAACCCTTTCTACCTGACAACTGCTCTGTTTACTTAATAAACTTGTTTTACTTTTTTTTATGGACAAGACGAATGGGATCTTGATAAAACAGAACTTTCTTCAGCTCATTGATAAACTCACTACTATCTAGTGATCAATCTTATTCCTTATCGATTATGAACGAGCACGCTTCTATTCTCTTAACATCAACGGTCCTTACAGAATATCTAATGCATACCTAATATCGTTCTGGATATACTGAAGGCTGTTAAAATGTATAAATAACCAACCAACCAGTGCAATCCTGACCACGAAAGATTGAAACCTATAGTACACTAACATCAGAGATAGGCCAAGGGTTACATATAACCGAGAAAATTACTTTGAACATCTGTAGTTTCTGGGAAAATGTTGGTGAAGGAAGTTGTTCTATAAGCCAGAGGTAGGAGGAATGATGAGAAAAAGGAGGCGTTAGTTCGGTGAGTTGGAAGATGAACTGAGAATGGATGGTGATTGATTGCAGCTCGAGTCTGAACAGATTTGAGACAAATGCCAAATTTGGTGAATAATGACCATGAAACTATTCATAGAAGAAGCGTGATAAGGAAACATCGATGAAATAGGATGAATAAGTAAAAGACGGGTTAATAATCAACATGATTTCTTTCTCGAATTTTTAAGGAGGGGTTGAAATATTTTCTCGGATTGCAAAAGCAGTGCTCAATAGCTGAGCGGATATGGAAGTGTCAGCAGCTGTTTGAGTGCGAAGACAGATCATCGTTTTTTGGATGTTATGAAATATGTTTAGACCAAGTGATCATTATTCCGTGAAGGTCAACCGCTAATAACCCGAAGATTAATTTATTGTTTAGAATTATTAGACAACTGATATGATAAAATGTCAATATATTTGTAGCATAATCAGAAGGAGTTTATTACTCAACTTACATATGCGATGAATCAGGTGTTTGTGTATATGGAGGCATGTTCATATATGGTTTTCGATTTGCATCAGAAATAGTCATAAATTAATTGAATAAATCTACAACTAGTAGTCCTAGTAAAAAAAAAAAAGATGTCCTGCAATAGAGCACCCCCCCCACACACACACACACAGTTGCAGAAATTCCTAATATATTGAAACCATCTACGAGGATCAAGAGAAATTACGAACAACAGTCTTCAACAGTTATAAAAGAATTTATCTTCCATTCGTAGCATCGAAAGAATGTTAAACGATTAAAAAAAATTCAGACGTCTCACTAGACGATTACTTGCAAAAGATTAAAGTTAAAATTTAGATAAAAAGAAATCATAATGTTGGTTTCGGGAGAGGGGTTGAATAGAAGGAAATATCCTTCTATTCAACAAAATATTTCAACGCACCAGTTTTTCGCATAGAGCAGTATTACTCAACCTGATCTCGTATTTGGACTTTCCGAATAGGGACTTGATAAGAAAAAAAAAGAATGAATAGCACTGAAAATATTCAGAAGAAAAAAAAGGGAGAACTTTCTTACAAAAGGACAGTCAGCAGACATTTTGATGAAAATGACAGCATCGGTAGTAACTTCCCAAAATGACTCTTTTGATAATTTTCTCTTGATAATTTTCATTTAATCCCTTGATAATATCTCTTAATAATCCCTTACTTCCCTTGATAATTTTTTCGATGTTCCATTATTCATGCATCTCACAGCAATGGCGAAGAATGCATATAAAGGTTTCGGGATCACTGATCTACTCATCACAGGCTTTGAAGTGGAGGAGCGGTGAAGAATGCATACACTAATCGGCATTTCAAGAAGCCGTATAATTAGTACACCAAATCACGCATAATATATATACAGTAAATTATCTCTGTGTTTCATTATACGTTTTTTAATTACTGATTTGTGTAATTAACGATTACCGAAATCGGTGACGAAAACGAAAACGATTTCCTCAAGCACTGCGAAGTGCTGATGGTGTATTTGTTTATAATAAATATGTATATCGAAACTATGGCGTTATGTATTTGCTCGCGATCCTTATTTCATTGGAGCTCACGGCTGTGTAATTTGAATTAGTAAATTATCTTATTAAATTTTAATTATTATCGCCACGAAACGACATGACAAGCTTATCTAACAGAAGAACCAGTTATCTAATAGCTTCACACAATCTACTGATAGCAATCAGTTTGCCTTCAGATAAAAAAATATATACATTTTATATTACATCAGATGCCTTAATTATTATATTCACACTAGAGAAATCTTCCCCATGCTGCGCTAAGTTTTGTTGAAGACGACTTCCAGTGATTGTGTGTACTTTATCGTATGCATTTTCTATAAATGTTTGCAAAAAAAACGTCATTGACCCTTCTGTCATCACTCGTCAACGGTTGATCTTCATCACGATCACTAAATAACTAAGAAACAAGCTCGCCACATAGACAATGGGACATTATCCCATTAACTCAACATGGTAGTTCTACCGAAAATGTTCATGTGTCAGGATTTGATCTCACGAAGTGAGGCGAGACAGCGAATGGTCACGCCTCAAGGCCACAGTGTCACTCGAAAAGCGTTAGCCGAGATCAAGACAGCGTTTTCGTTTTTATATAGAGAGAAAATATTTCACCTCTGGATAAGGAGCTGTATATACATTTCAATGTTGCGACTTCAAGTATTTCATCTTTGACTGATTTAACTCTTACCGAAAGGATGGAAGGAGTGGTGAAATGCAATACATATCCTCTCCCAATCAAATGCCAACCTCATCTTCTCGTGATCCATCCTGTTCTAAAAGTACAAACGAGGCATTGGCAACCGAGTATGGGAGGTATAGCCCTAACATCTAAACAGAGTAAATGCTGTTAGATCTTCCTTTACAGAGGCCTTAGGTAGCAGCCCTACCAGTGGACTTATTAAGTGGACAAGCTATTAACCTACCCTGGGGAAATTCAAAATACTTTCAAGTCTCACCCAAAGAAAAGCCGGATGGATTATCAAGGAAAATATCACAATTCAGGAAAAGGTAAACGAAATTGGTAAAAGGAACGCATAATGAAGATTGCAGCATGGAATGTTAGAAGCATCGTGTACAAAGAAGAGGAACTTGATAAACAACTAAACCAAGCTAACATAAAGATATGTATAGTAACAGAAACAAAGAAAAAACAAAAAGATTCAAACGAAACAATAAACAAATCTACAGTGGGGTAAAAAGAGAAGAAAGAACAAAAGCAGGTATAATGATTATGGTACATAAATCCCTAAAGAACAATATTGTATATTACAACTATTTGAACAAAAGACTAATAGAAATTAGACTCAAGACATTAAGAGGCCACATAACAATAATTCGTGCATATGCACCTGAAGAGGGAAAAGAAGAAGACAGTAATATATTTTATAAAGAATTATAGAATGTCATAGATAAAACTGACTATTTACTATTAGCAGGAGATTAAAATGCAGGAATAGGAAACAAAAAATACAAAACAAACATAGGTAAATTTGGCGAAGATACATGTAATCAAAATGGTCACAGACTGCGGGATTTTGTCATTTATAATAATATGAGAGTAATGAATTCAGTGTTTAAACACAAGGAAATACATAAATATATTTGATCAGCCAGAGGGTGCAAATCAGTAATTGACTACATTGTCGCAAATTTTAAATTGGCGGAGTTAATTTTAGACGTAAGAGCATATCGAGGTTTTGAATTAAACTCTGATCCTTATATGGTATCAGCAAAAATTCGGTTTAAACCAAAGGGGCTAAAAATACATACATTTGAAAATTCTTATCAACCGAGTTACAAAATTTCTTCATTACAGGATCCTCATGTTAGACAACAATATCAAAATTGAACTAATTCAAAAACAGAAACTGCACATGAATCAAGTGACATAGAAGAGGAATGGGAAAATTTGAAACAAATTCTCAGAAAAGCAGCAATAGAAAGCTTAGGAATAAAACGCAAATGGATTAGAAAAAGAGGACTACGAGACTGGAACAAAGAAATAGAAAATATCTTCTTCTTCTTCTGCAGCCTGTCCCACTTAAGTAGGTCGCTGTTTCTGGCGAGTCTCCTCCACATCCTCCTGTCTTGAGCTATAACCACATCCAAGTTCTTCATCCTCAAGTCCTCCTCCACTAGCTCCCTCCCACCAAACAGAAAATATAACAAAAACAAAAAAAGGATATTTACCAGAAATGGCGAAATTCCAAAACAATAGAAGAATAAATAGAATATAAAAGAAACAGTACAATTGCAAAACTAAGTAAACACATAGAGAGAGATGGAACAATTTCCTAACAGAACTAGAAAAGGATATAGTTAAGCCACAACCCCCAAACCCATAAAATAATAAAATACATGAATAAAGAAATAAAAGAAAAGATAAAAATACAAACAATAGATTTAGAAAAATGGGTGACCTATTTCCAAAATCTCTGGACAGATGAGAACAATGAAATAAAATTTTATAAAGCAAAGAATGACCCTAACAGAAAATATAACAATGTTAGAACTGAAAAATACAGTAAAGAAGATGAAAAAGAGGAAAACACTAGGAGAAGACAATATAAATATAGAATTATACAAAAATGCAGGTGAAAAATTTAACGAAAGACTTCTGAAATTTTTTAATATGGTATGGATATCTGGAAAAATTTTTAACTCTTGGAAAAAAGCACTGGTTATCCAAATCTATAAAAAGGGAAATAAAGACGATTGCAATAACTATAAAGGAATTAGTCTGCTAAATACAGGATATAAAATATATGCAGGAATATTAAAAGAGAAACAAAGCATTATTGTAAAAGACAAACTAGTAGAAGAACAAAATGGTTTCCTAAAAGGCCGATCCTACATAGATCCAATTTTTACTCTGAAATTATTGAAGATATATATGAGAAGAGAATTTCAAAAAGAAACACACGTGGCCTTTATGATCATTAAAAAGCCTTTGACAAAATTAGTAAACAAAAATTGTTTAAAATATTAACCGATTTAAATATACGAAACCAACTTTTACAATCCATTCAAGAAATATATATAAAGGAAATAAAATAGCAGTTAAATTAGAGCACATCTTAGAATGGAAAGATATATGAAGAGGAGTACGACAAGAATGTACCTCTCACCTCTGCTTTTCAATATATACAGTATATATAAATAAAATTATATTAATCCATTAGGTATACAAATAACCTCACAAATGACGATTTGCAGATGATCAAATAGCATTAGCTACATCAGAACATGATTTAGAAAGATCATTAAAATCATTAAATGATATTTCAGAACATTATAATATGACAATATCTAAAGAAAAAAACAAAAACAATGGCATTCAAAGGAGAAAACCCAATAAGAAGTAAAATAGTGATAGATAATAAAATATTAGAATAAGTAAATATTTTCAGATACTTGGGATGTGATTTATCATACGAAGAAGAAAGACATAGACACCAAAATATCAAGCTTTGTCACAGTAAATGGCATAATAAATAATATATTTAAGCCATCCATGGTACAAAAACACACTAGAATCAGACTATATAATGTCTTGCCAAAACCAACTCTACTATATGGAAGCGAAACATGGACCATGAAAAGGAAAGATGAAAAACGAATTCAAACAGCAGAAATGAGATTTCTCAGAAAAACAGCTGGAGATACCAAGTGGGGCGGGGACATAAAATTTATATAAGACAGTATAAAAAAAATGGATAGGACATTTAAATCGAATGGACAACAGCAGAGACCGGAACAGGCCACCTGATCTAAAATCCATGTTAGGAAGTTACCGCAGTATAGTGAAATACAAGTAAAAATAGAAATGTTTGATCTGATTCTATATTCTTTGTGTCGACAAAATATCTATGGTTCATTATTATCTGCAAGAAAGCTAAAGGTAACTTACACTTTGGCAAAGAAATAACATATCTACAGATTACAGATTATACTCTTCAACTTCAAAGTGCAGAAGCCTTCGAAACATCCTCCCGTCGTATGTGTTCACCAAGGAATCCAATGAATCGGTCTTTAAATCTAGCGTGAAAAAGTTCTTTCTCAAATCTCCATCCACGCACAGTACTAACGTACCTATAAGTTGACCAAGTAACCTTTCTTGTATGGTCCAACGTTAAAAAAAAACTGACTGGCGTATTTATTTTATGGTGTTGTAGAATACTCGGATATGCAAACTGGCTAAAAATAACAATGCACCACCACACTTTAAGAAATGTAACATGATCTAAAAATTGCAAAAAAAATTTTAGATCATGTTACATGTAGACACCTCCTTCTTGTCAACATTACAAATACATAAATGCATATATTTTGCCTTCTGAATTTCCTCCGAGACCAAATCTGTAATCTACAGATTATAAGGTGATTATATAAAAAGGTGTCTAGTAATACCTTGGGGTATTACTAGACACCTTTTTACCTTTTTAGCAAACACATCAATCTCATTGGCTCCAAGACTTCCAAAGTCATTGCGCAGCTCTACCCAATGATCAACCGCAAGAGCAAATTAAACTTACAAAATAAATGACTACTTTACCGTATGGTCATACGTCCAGTTATTACCTACGCCTCACCAGTGGAGTCACACTTCACGATCAAACATTTCAAAACTACAAAAGAATCCAAAATAAATGTCTGAGGATGATCCTGGACGCCCCATGGTTTATCAGAAATTCACAGATTCATCGAGAAACCGGCATTCCATACATTTCCTCCCTCCTCCGCGATCTCGCAAAAAAATTCTTCGTCAAGTCAAGTTCACATTCAAACCCGCTGATCGTACAAGCTGTCAATTACAATGAAACAGATTACCACAAATATAAAAGACCGAAGGCTATTCTACTCCAAACTGATCATACCTAATACAAGTGCTCCCAGAGGGCGAGCTTAATTGCTCACAAAACTCCCTTTCTCAAAGAACTCTCATTACAGACAAAGGGGAATATGAAAAGCACTTGTGCTTCACCAATCCTGACAGTAGCGTTAATGGTTCTGAATTTCCAGATCAATTTTTCTTTTTGTAATGATCTAAAGATAAATCTAATTCTTTAAACAAAATACCTCCACTACTTTGTGACATGACCTCATTCTAAACAGATCTCCTCCTTATTTCTATTATTATATTTCTATATCCTCATTCTTTGTATTCAAATGTACGAAGTTTCGGAATAAAAACAATGACTCGTAACTACAGTATTTGTAGTTACAAGTTTCCCCCTTTTCGCGATGACGATATTACTCTGTCACGCTCAAGTAGTAGACGCAAGTACAACTTACTGTTGTGATAGAAACGCGGTATGATACCAAATATTAAACAAAGAAACTCTTTAATTAATATGAGACAAGGCACATGCAGACCGTCACTGCCGCTAGTATATTGTAAGACCGAACATCACCCGACGAGCCAAAGCGTGGAAGCCAATTTTAGTGCATCTTCATTTCTATGTAATATGGAAGGATAGTTGGTTGTCAAAACTGCGTCAGTACATTTCATTTATCATACGATTCTTAATTTGCGACTCTTTAGTGTTTCTGTGATTATTATTACTCCATGACACCTCCAAGGACTCATCTTGGGAGGGGCACTCTACTCCACTACAACTCGCCGTCTGTCCTAATCATCCAACTCATGACACTAGCTGATCTTTCAGACCTTGAAGGAGTCTATTCAAATTCAGTTTTTTTTTTCCTTGTTTTTTTTTCACGTAGTGCATTTCAGGCATGGAAAACAATGTCGATCGGGTTTCCGAGTTGATTTTGATAGCGTTTTGTAATGCCAAACCAATGAGGTGAGGAAGGAGATTATAATACTTATTTTCCCATTGTATTCGTAATTTTTACACACACGATAGATTTATATATTGTGTGTATATTTATATTTATATTTCTTGTATATATTTTAAGAGCCTCCGTAGCTCAGTCAGTATAGACGAAGCCCTTTGGTCAGAAAGACCTGGGTTCGATTCCCGTCAGTGATGTGAGGAACCTTAATCTGGTCTCTTTCGACGAAAGGTGAGTTAGCCAGTCTCATACAAAGGTAGGGTTTTTTCCCCAGAACAGGCAAACCGGCCCGTGAACACACGCATTTACGGACAATGGACACACCGGGAGGCATAGGGCCAACCACCTAATCCTTGATACGGTTGCTATTACAAGAATAAAAAACCTCGACACCGTAAAGGTAAAAGAGGAAGGATTAAGAAGAAGAAGATATATATTTTAATTGTTATTGGTATAAACCACTCTCTCTCTCTCTCAATGAGTCTTTCACTCCAGGAGAGTTGATGTAATAAAATAACAATATATTTACATGAACACACAGAAGTGTTGATCCCAAATGTGTTACAATATTCGCCTGTAATGGCAAATATGTCACATCATCTGCTTCATCGTCACTATTCATATTATTAATAGTTCTCGTTTGGTAGGTTTTTTCCTACTTATTACCTGAGAAACATTTGCTGTAAATTAGTTCAGATCGGAAAAAAAAAAAAAAAAAAAAAAAAAAAAAAAAAAAAAAAAACGTCGCTTTAACAAGAGTGATGAAGTACCATATATGTCGGCGTATAAGACAAGGCCTAAATTTTAGACTTAATTTTAGGTTTTAAGCTTATGTTGGTTGTATAAGACCCCCCCCCCTAATTTCTTCTTTCTTGTATTAATGCAACGTTAGATATTGCTGTTATATCCATTATTTTTGTATCTATGCATATCTGTTATTTTTTTTTGCATAGCATATATTTAGTATTTACCCGAATTACCCTAATTAAAAGTGACTAGCCCCAATTTTAATTAATTATTATTTTGGCATTTTTTTTAAATTTTAGGATTATTAAAATTGTTATCATTTAAAATCATGGAATCAGCAACAAAACGAAGAAAGTATGAAGCTCAATTTAAAATAACAATAACTGAAATGGCAAAGCAAACTAATAACTGTGCTGCTGCAAGAGAGTTTGACACATGAATGGAGGAAGAAAGAAGATATTTAAAAAAAAAAATTGGTTTAACTTCTATATTGCAACCACTAGACATCTGCTCGAACAAACCATTTAAAGATCACATGCGAGAAGAGGGGAATAATTGCATGTTGACTGGTGAAAAATCATTTACAAATGGTGGATCTATGCGCCCTGCATCACTTGATAGGTTGTGCAATTTTGTGATCAATGCATGGAGTGGAATAAAGTAAAAGTAGAGACGTAATAAAATCATTTAAAAAGTGTGGTATCTCTAATCTTATGGATGGTACAGAAGATGATCTGTTGTGGAACACTGATGACGATGAAAACGAAATGAATTCACCGTGTATATATATATATTTGCCAAATAAAAAAAAAAAAAATAAATAAAAAACAACTCTGATACTTCTAGTCGGTGAAGACAAAAACTTGTTCAAGGTTAAATTCTCTACAACCCATCTTTTTACTGATTCTGCTTAACTGACGATCCACTATTTTTCTAGAACTACGTTAATTAGCGAAATAATTCGCTACTAAATTAAATCTCTACGCCGCTGACCGAGGGTGTAGCATCTCCACACGGAGCATGACTACCTTGTGGTGAAGAACTGTCACTCACTGTTCACTCACTGAAGGAAGTCTGTTTTAATTATTTCGTGATATTCACCGAACAAGTCTTGGAGAACATCACAAGAATATGTAATAACGTCACTCTTCTTCAGCAGTACGTTCACACTTAAAAAAAAAAAAAAAAAGCGAAAGGATGATAGGAAGATCGTGAAGCGTATCACTGATAGGTCAGGGCGTGTCTGAATCTTCGTAACATATTACGGATCGACACGTGCAGGGACAGACTCGCACCCATCTTATAGGCGATCAGTAGTTGTCTTTGGTTAATCGAGCGGGCAAAAGAAAAAAAAAAAAGGGGAGAAAAAAAGAGTATGTTTAACCGACTCCCATGCACGCGACCAACACGTGTGCACATTCTACAGGCGAGTAACGACCTAGCGAAACACGCAGGTGTAGCGTTTCAAACATCGCGACCTCGTAGATTGGACAAGTCACGCGATTGAAGCAGACAGAATTATTGTGTAGAAGCATTTGTGGGTTACTTAGAAATAGTCGGAAATATTACGTAGCGATGGCATTGACATAACCAGAGGGAATTTACAGTCATTAAGCAGTCCCTAGATCATGATCAAATTCCCCCGATATGAAGAACTCGTACTTACTGGGCAACATTCATCGAGTGTAAGATTAGCAGTCGGTAAGAATGCGATCTCCTTCTAAGACCAATTAAAATCGTTTCTCTGAGTCAGTAACTTATGTTCAAATGTTGAGCAATTATATCGTGTAGAAAAAAAAAATTTTTTTTAATTTAAATCCTTCATTTTCGTTGACAGTGTAACTTAAAGTACCCTCTCTTTCTCCCCAATCTCGGAAACTCGTCCTTTATCCCCCCCCCGTACTTAATTTTACCTCCATGCAGATGAGGACAGCAAGAAGAGTTAGCACAGTTTTTATTATATTTATTTCCATATATATTTTTTAAAAATATGATTTATGTTAAAATGTTGAAAAAAATCAAAATTCAACATTTAGGCTGTATTTATTTATTGCTTTATTTATTTATCAATATTTATTGCCGGTTTAATTGGACGAATGGTTATCGTATTCACTCTCCGTTGCGGGTTCGAATCCCGCCGATGGACGTGGATGTTTGTGATTGTCTTTAGATGGGAAATGAATTTCATTGCCTGGTGTGAGACTTTCTCCCCACTTATTTGGAGGTTTGAAAAAGTTCCGTGTTCCATTCCTAAAAAAGGATTTCTGGACTATGTAAAGCAAAAATAAAATTAATAATAAAAGAAAAACACTTCTTAGCCCATCCACGCTCTGAATGTGCTATAGGTTTGCAGAAAAGCCCTTTGTGCGTGGGAGCTATATAAAAAATGCTACGCGGTTATAAATTAATAAGAATATATTCTGGTCTGACAATTCTTTTAGCCTTCTAGCATGTGCTAATCAATACTCTATTCCTTTAGTACACGCGCATGAGTATTTCATTAGGAAGAAATAGTCCTGAATATTTGACTTCATTGGCAAATTTTTTACACATTTTATCTGAACATAATGGAGATAATAATAAAAAAAAAAAAACTTCAGGAGGATTAACCTGACTTGGCATACATACAGATAGGTCGCAAAGTGAAAGAAAGAAAAAGTTTTTAAATCAGGTATGTTGATTCCGTTTAGCTCTACTGAGGCCCAGCAAGTCTTTCCCTTAGTTTCAGTTATAATATTCGAATTATAATTATCCCAGTTATCTTGTTCGTACTATTGAATCCTGTATACGTCATCTAATTAGGTCGTATCCACTTCTACCAAACAGTCACGATCGGGGTAGTAAGCAAGAACTAACGTCGAGTAAAAACTCGACGCATTTTAACAGAAAAAATGGGTAGTCTGGAAGCAGTAAGACGCATGCGTTTTCATTTTCAAGTTGCATTTTGAGTAAGACAGACAACAGTCCGTTTTAGTATCTTGTACTGAGCATCGCGATATTTTTGGAACATGTAAATATCGCCAATCTTCGTTGTGGCTAAGTCGGATTGTTCAGTAGAATATAAGCAGTTGAACAATCTTGCTGAGAAGCCAATAAAATATATCTTGGGGCAGTTAAATTCCGTGGCGCAGATTAAGGAGAGAGATAATCCTAGAGTCCACGGTCTGTTGTTTACAGATAGGAGAATCTGTCAGGCCTGCCGGCAAAATATATTCGTATATAAAATATAAGAACTATCTGTTACAATTTTATTGTACTGCACTATGAAAACTATATTAATAAAGAAAATGGTGTATATTTGCAAATCTCATCAGATGATTTAAAATTTGTTTTGAATCTCATAATATGAATAAGTGTTGAGTTCATGGTCTGGTGAGTGTTTTGCTGTATTTTACTTTGTTTCTCGGGGAAAGAATAAAACTGTGATAATTACAAATCAAGTAAGTTTTGGCACAAGACACTGGAATTCTTATAAATAGACTTTTAAATAAACTAGACTACTTTCTAACTTGTTTCTGGGATGCTTTTTGTGACACCATAATCTTACTATTATAATAGTAAGAAACTACGGAAGTCATTTACCAAATAATTATTTCTGTAGAACTTTAGGCTTTGTTTTCATAGCGATTTTCGATATTACAGTAAAAGGAGATAAAAAAATAAAAAACGAACAACAATAAAATCGAAAGCGCGTGATATTATATGAGCTATCGACTGCAGGAGGATAACTTTTTTAAATTTTTCATTTATTTCTTGATATTTATTAATGTACATGGAGTTTTGTTCCTGCAGAATTAACTGCTCTTTTTTATCTTTTTACTGTTCCTGCCTGGTTGACCAAGTGGTCAGTGTATCTATTCTCCAGTCAACAGGTTACGGGTTCGATTCCCGCAACCTACAAAAAAAACATACTCCAGCCAACGGGATTCGAGCCCGTAACCTCTTCGCTGGAGAGTTTTTTCTTTTTAGAGTCACCTGGTCCTCTTCTTCTTGGCTTTCATTAAATTTAGTGCATCAGCCTTACGTGAATACTTAAACAAAAAATGACACAAGAATAGAAAAGGAATAAATAAAATGAATAATAAACAGCCGTAATCTCTTGACAACAACAATTTTTTTTCAAGAATGTTTTGTTGTTTTTTTGTTGTAGAAAAATTTTTCGAATGATTTTTCTTGTACGTTTATTATTACTCATGTTCGCATGCACTCAACTCCGTAGCAGATAGCAAAAATACACGTGACTACATTTTTTGTAGAGAAATTAAAATAGATGCCACTTTCATTTTCTTCAAAGCCCCCTCCCCCCGGTTGCATGCAGCGATTTCAGCGCTTTAATCACTCTTCAAAGGCAACTCTAGTATTCGTATTAAGAATGGCCTATCCATCCGTATCGTATTCATCTGCATATTCGTGATTTAATGAAACTGTTCTTCCTACAAAGTGCCTGCAGAAAGAGGAGAAAATGTGTGTGTGGGGGGGATATGATGAATAAGGTGGATGAGTGGGTGCTCTTTGCTCCTTCAAGGCATCCGTTAAACAGTGTAATGGGAATGAAAATGTGCTTGCACTTTAGATCAGCTCACTCAGGACATCCGCTTTGTTTTTTCTAAGACGTGACGTCAGAAGACGTTGCCAAATATATTCGACGTTGCCACTTTGATGCTATTAGTAGCTTTTCAACAGGAAAAAAAACTCCAAGTTTTTTGTTTCGACACTAATTTCTATCAAACATAAGTCACGTTATAACGTCATTTCCATGAACTCAAATTGAGATTTGATTCTCTTAGCTGTAGTTTTAACGAGCGTCCTTTGAAGATGATCTTAGATTGGACCACACAGAATCAAATACCTCTGAACTAACGACTGTTACTCATGAAATGGCGTACCCTGGAATTCGTCAAGGTTCGTTAACTAACATGTATGCTACAAGAAGCGTTTCATGGTTAATTTGTCTTTAAATATAAATCCGAAGCTATAATCAGAAAATATAGTTTTATTTATTTATTTATAGCTTGGAGCCTATTCTGAATAACCAAATGGATCTCTATTCCGACCACCATGAATTGATTCTCCAATTTGTTCACTGTTTTTTTTTAAAATAAACATTTCTAATCCGGTTACTGTTTCAATCCTTGACATCGCTTATTATACGCGGTCATTTTCCAGTCATTAAAACGGTTGCGTAAAATAACAAAAAAAAAAAAAAAGTCTTCCACTACTTGCGTCTATTCTTTCTACCTGGAATGTATTATCGTTAAGTTTTCCGTTGTTTCTAGAAAGAATTATGTCCTGTCAGAGCTGTCTGATTGCCCTGAGCTACGACGCCTTTCTTTCTTTTGTCGCACAAGTAGATGAGTCGCGCATGTTTTGTGTACGGCATCGCACCCACAAAAGCTTGCCAAACCTACCCTATACGCGAACCGTGGATGACATAATAGTTGGAAAGAATTTAAAAAATTAACAATTGATGAAGACAAGGGGGAATGACTTCCGTAAATTTTAAGTAGACTCGTAAATGGATGGTGGCTTTATGCGACTCCTGTAAACCTAGATAAAAACTGTATTTTTGTAGGACAACAGAATTATACATGACACTGTCTAACTGCGTTGCTAAATAATACTAAAGCGTAGTAGACTCAATGAAATTATTTATATATAAAAGGAAAACTATAAAACGAAATAGCTACTTTGAGAATGTGGGGTGTTCGTTCCACTTTTTGCTTTTTACAAATGGCTGAATAGTTGCGATAGGAGCTTAGTTTGAAAACCTTTCATAGATTAAATGCCGTGGAAATGTCAAAAGCACTGAGGTACGAAATTGTCCTTACCCTATTAAAACAGTGGCTGAAAGAATCCACACTGGTGATAGCTAATTAGACGAGGCCTCCAGGTAATACAGAAGTTGACAGCTAATGGATTTCTCTACTTAAATATCGGAGAATGATTGCTTTTGACGTCACTAGCTTTACGACTGCACTCAGTGAATGATATAGCTGCAGGAGTCAACGACGCCTAAAGATCCTCAATAAGTCTAGGAATCTTTTCTTAGAGGAACTCCGAACTAGTATACAATCATCTAAATAAGGCATAACTATCATTTTACGAAAGAGAAGAATCTCAGCTAATCACTGGCTGACGAATTCCATGATAGTTAACTGTAGTTAGTGAAATATCTTTAATTCCAGTTCATTCCCTTTGTACATATTCCTCTTTCTCATTTCGTGAACTAGCAATGAACAAAGCGAGCTTCAAGAACATCGTTAAATTTCCTGTTGTCAAGGAACACCGGTTCAGGACAAAAAAAAAAAAAAAATTCGGACAAGATTAACAGAGGAGTGGCAAGCCCGACTAGCCACATCTTAATTTCTTGGTAGTTTCTGTTGACGAGAAAAGGAGGTGTGATCAATCACTTTGTAGTTCAAACACCGTATTTTAGTCACTATTGTTCTGCATATGTTTTTTTTCCCCCTTTCTTTCTTTCCATTATCACTTTTACAAAGCAAAATACTGATTGCATCTTGCCTCCACTGCTTGACTAAAATTAACTTATTTCATTTATTTTGAAGATGAGTAGTAGGAGGAGTACTTGGATGATAGACTGCTGATAACGATCGCACAGGTCTATCTTCCCACGCAATATATTGAGTATTAACATGGGATCACTTGTAACTCTAACCGAAGATGGATGACAATAACAGTTCTAATTTGTTGTATAGGGAGTGGCGAACACATGTTGTTCAAAAGCAAGGGTGTATTCAGACCAGAGAAGAAGTATGCTTAAGATGTTACGGAACCCTCCTTTATTTTAAAGAAAAGATATTAGTATCGTAAAAAAACTTTTCAAATGTTTAACGTGAAACATACAGCATTCATTCAAACACAGGTTTGCGTAATATTAACTGAAAACATCATAAAGTATAATAAAATAATGTCATGGTTGAAGATATTCTCTCTGTAGATTTTCCTATTAATGTCGGTGTTCCTCAGGGCTGTGTTATTTCACCCACCCTCTTTCTCGTATACATAAATGGCCTTTTCTCATTGACATGAAACCTTTTTTAACAGTTTTGCTCATAACTGCGTTCTCCATTCATCCTGTTCATACGATAAACTTTTGCAGTGTAAGCATCTCAAACCTCATCATTTGCTATCAGTGCTATAAACATTCATAGTAGATCTCATAATAGTCTTCGATAGCACGGAACAACCTACCGCTTTTAATGCTTTCAAAACCAAATTTTGCCTTTTTTCTTGCAAAAAAAAAAAAAAAACAGCTTAGTTTCTTGTCCTTTACTTTTAATAATGCCTATTTCAATAGTCAAGACCACATGCCGTCCATATACACTGTTCGGTAGAACTGACATCCATCATTTCTGGTAAAGCTACAAAAATACGAGCAACACGACCTCCTTGAATTTTCGACTCACCGAACCTACTGCTTCCATTCATCTACAACCTGTAGGTTGTAAAAACCATTGATTTGTTATAGGCTTTGGGGCCTTTCTTGTATGTGTGTGTGGGAGTGATATTATCATCATAACGCTAATTACGGATATAGACCATATTGTGTCCGTTACGGTCTCATTATCCATCTAATATTCTTTTTTTGAGGTCTACCCGGTCTTCTCTTTCCAATTGGTTTATATTTTGTGATATTAAAATAATAATAAATAAATGCAGCCATTGTAATCCGTTTATTAATATCGCATCCTTCAAATGTCATTCTTCATTGAGAAAAGTGCGGCCAAAACAACATTTTGCAGACATGATTACCGGCGAAAGCAAATTCGAGTAGAACCGTTAGTCTGAACGATGCAACCGATGCCAAGTTCGGGCCTCCAGATTCTCACGTTTGCCGAAATGGCTTGAATATGTATTTCACTAAATAATATTTATAATTCTATTTTTTTTTTATTTTCTTATATTGAAAAGGATTTTCTCTGATTCACGAGTAAGTAATAATATCCAAACCTCTCAACACTAAAAATCATTTGTTGGCAAAAGTACAAGAGATACAAAAGTACAAGTTCGTGATTCTGTTTGTGGTTATTCTTTTTGCAGGGGACGAATTGTAATAAATATTGGTAAACGATAATGACATCCTAAATGAGAAACTTCCAATATCGGAGTTTCTAATTATAGAAGTGTAGTAGATGACTGCAGAAAAAAAAATAGTTAAGGGACAGCACCAATATTTAAATTTATTCCGGTTTAACTATTACTTCTAAAATCGCTTAAATCATGCACGACGAAGTACATCCCCAGTGATAAAAATTGCACCAAGTTGCAGCAATCAGCATTGAAAGCTTGGCGATTAAGCGACGTATATAAATTATTCGATTTCCGGTACGATCACCATTAAGAAGGACACTCAACGATGGTAAAAAAAAAAATTCATCATTTTGTCTTATTAACAGTTTTGTTCAGTAAGACTTGGTGCGTTCTCTCTCATCGTGTATCTACTTTCTAAGCTCGTAGTAATAGCCTTCTTCTAAGAATGTGTTGGACCAGGTGCAGGCTTAAAGCAATCTGCTATCCGAACCACTTAATTTTGCCGATGAAACTGAATAATGAAAAATCATCCTCACTTCATTCATCTTTCAACAGAATTTCACTTGGTGATAAGTGAAGAAAAGTCGACTGAAGTCTGCTCTTCTTTCTATCTCTCTCTCTCTCACTTTCTCTATTGGGTCCATTAAAGCCACGTTATTAATCACATCGAGGAAATCTTACTGTCCATCGGAGACATTTATATCTCCGTTCTTCAACTGCACGATTATCGCGATGATTGATATCGTCGCTAGATAAGACGCAGACGTTTTCACGCGCAAAGGTTCGAAATGGGCTTCGAACTGGGCGTCACCTGGGTGCACCAGGAGGGGGGATTGGTATCTCGTGGGGAAACCAGAGGACGAAAAGAAGCGTCCGAGGACTGTCGACGTTTGTTTTATGATTTTCAATTTGATCATTATTTAATTTCGTTTCCATCCTTCCCAGGGATATAAGACAAGGGGGCGTTACGACTCTCGCCCCCCCCACTCTCTCTCTACCCCGAACTACTACTATCCACCTTCTCGACTCACTACGGCATTCATGAGCCAGATCTGGATCAAGGAGTTTGGGTCATCTACTAAAATTATAATTAAATACATAATATCTAGTCCGAGTAATTTTTAATTATTTTTTTAACAGCAGAGGATGCGTAGAGAATATTTACAGCGATTGAACTTAATGGTACGTTTAATCATTAATTGTTCTCTTTCCTTAAAAGTATTCAATAATTAATTTTGCACAAAAAAATTCAAGTTAACAGCAGCTGAGAATTACGTTTCGTGTAGAAAAAAATTAAACCAAGTCCTGATGGCTCCCATGAACTTTTGCTAATAATATGGTACTGATCAATATTTTTGACAGTATCTTTCAAATCTGATAATTTTATTTGTAATACATAAGATTTATTCTAGTCACAAACATATATTTACTGCTCTAACAAAATACTGTGACTAAAATAGAAGGAGAAGTCAGACGAGTCTTCTCCCCCCACCCAACCCCACCCTAACCCTTTAAGAAAAACTACCAAGGTTATCAGCGAACAGACGTTCGACAACTATCTCGTGCGATTTGGAACTCTTACGAAATTCAAATATAAAAATAGACACACAATCCACTTGGTTAGGCATTTTCTACGCTCGTTAGATCTCTCTCTCTCTCTTTCTACACACACACACACACACACACACATTTTACGTGGTGGTTATCTTGCCTTGCATATCATCCTAGTAAGTAGTCATTTATCCGTCTATATCGTGACCAACTGAACGTAAGGAAGCTAATTTATTACGCTTTGACCTACATATGATCCTGACGGATTAACTTGCTACATTTCTTGCCCAAAATAGCGAAGCATCTATTTTCGAGGTATTACTTGATATAATTAAGTTATTTTTATGAAGGGGAAAAAACAGCGATTACTTGAAAAACACGTGCAAACGATCTAATAAATTTATAATCCTTTAACAACAGATGCTATTATTATCCGTCATTTTTTAAAAAAGTTATCGGCTTTATCTTATTAAAGTTCTGGTTAAATTTGGGTGTTGCAAAGGTTTGTATAATTTACGGATAAAGTATGCAAAGTTGTAACAGCTTCATTCGGTAATAGCGCTTTGGGAGACGGTGGGGGAAGGGTTCAACTCTACTCCTGGAAATTTCATTCAGGACAAAGATGCGGACCTCACTAGAAGGCACTTATAGGCGCTTCCTGGAATCGCTGAAAGTATGTGATTTTTATCGTTATTTTTTCGTCTAATTAGCACACTGGCTTATAGACCCAGTTTGTCTGCCGTAGGGCCAAGTGAAGGGAAGGCAAATCATGATGCACTTATGGAACTTTTTTGCTGTCCGAATTTATAAAGCTGGGATGCCCGCGTGCAACGAATACTTGGCGTGTGCCACGCAGACAAGGCAAGACAGACGGGCAGGTGGTTTGTTTCTTGAGCAACTTTTTTTTAAGGTACCCAAGTTGGTTTCATTTCGTGTCTGAATTACTAATGCTAATTAAATAATAATTTTTGCGCAAGGTACAATGACACCCTGATTCATAGTCCCTCAGAGGAGGTTTGATTGGAGCAATCGTATAATAACAAGAATGTATTTGACCACAGTAAAATTAGAAACAATCATTTAATAAAGTATCTACAGCGAATTGGTTATTGCATGTAGGTTTTTTTTTTCTGGTGAACATTATTTCACCCTGAGTCCATTTATTCACGAAAGGTGAAATAACAAAAAAAAAAAAAGAATCTAAAGTGATATCAAATTAAGAAAAAAATTAGAAATATTGCTAAAAAAAAAAGGAGACTTTTCAGTGGAAGGCAACTTACTAGTCTCATGTAGACAGTGGATTGTTTTTCCGCTTTCAGAAATTCTCTCCTTCCACCACAAAAAACAAACAGACCAAAGCAATGACTGATATAGAGAACAAGATTAAAGTCTTATTAAAAATAGGTTTATGACTAGTTAGTTGAATATATAGGCCCTTTGGGCCCCTCGTACGTTAATAGAGAATGAGATTTTTTAAAAAAAGGCAAGTTTTTCTAGCCTTTTAAAGCGACTCCTACGCAAAAAAGGTTGCAAACATCACAAATTTACCGCCGTGGGTTTAGGATGGATCACTTCAGAATCTCCAATAAAATCAGGGTGGTGGTCTTACACGGAAGGCAAAATTGTTTATCACCACCTACAGACTTTTACTAACAGCTACGCCACAAAGCTGGTAACCTTCTTACACTACTGCAGCAGGTTTAGTTGGAGTTACCCACTTTAATATAATTCTATCTTAAGGAGAAGGTTTTTTTTATTTTTTTTTGAAGGGAGGATTACGACCTAAGGCTATTTTGCTTGTTAATTGCGTGTGTCGATTAGCTGCATTATTTGTGGGATGAAAAACTCTAGCTTCCGAGAGGACAAAACCTCAGTTCAGAGGAAAATGTCTCAGAACTTAAAGAAAATAAATAAAACAGAAGCTCAAATCTTTCAGACCTGTTGAAAATTCAGACAACTACTCCATAAGAACATTAAACATCTTAGCATCTTATCCTCTCCTTCTCATTCCTTATTTTACTTTTTAAAAATTTATTGCTTGTGACTTGTTATACAAATACTTGTTTTTTTCTCTAAACACTGATCCTTACACAGACAAAGCCTCTTTTAATTAATAGTATAATCAGATCTTTGTATTCATCAACTTTTTCTAAAGACTCGCCATTCAGCTTATATCCATCTAATATTATCTTCTTACTGCGTATACATTTCCATTTATTCACATGTTAAATATCAAAATAAAGCGAATAAGATAAGGTAAATAATAAGATATAAGGTCTAGAAAATAGTAAGGTATAACAATGGAGGAACATTAGACATGTATAGGTATGAAGATGTCAACGAACAGGAAAAGAAGATCAAGTAAAGATACGATATGCATGGAATAAATAAATAGAAGCAAATAAAAGACAAAGTGAAGGTAAGTACAAAGGTGAAGCAAGATGTTATCGACACGTTTTTACGTATGGAATCTACAGACTTAAGAGGGACTTCTAAACTCAAATAAGACTGAAACATTTAGACTTTAGTTTAGCGATATCCCTAACAGCAACACGGTCTTGAAGTTACTGAACAGTTGTCTGGCGTAACCACTAGCAAAGCAAGGTCGTGACATGACTCCTGATATATTAAATATCTAATGGTATTTAAGTTCAGATTTAGGTCATGAGGTTCAGAATGTTTCATTCTAAAAGATGTACGTATTTTGAATTTAACATTTTAAATCTGTAAATTGTAAATTTCTGCGTAAATTTACAATTTGCAACAAAATAGAAAATAAACCGATTGTTTATTGAAAATTATTTCATTAGACAACCAGTTTATTTTAGGGACAGCTAATTATGTTAAAATCATTGACTGCAATGAAGTATATGTGTACTTTTTTTCGGTCTGTAAATAAATATGTGAAGCTAATCATATCGAAGTGAAAAGGGTTTTTTCCCCCATAAAGTATTTTTTTAAGTTGTATATGGTTTATGATCAACATCTGCTGTAAAAGTAAGGCACTTGCTAATTAATAACGTTGGAGTAGGGATGATACATCGTTCTTATTAGTATGCAGATGTATGTAAGTTTAATTAATCCATGTTGGATCATCTTCAACGATTGCTGAAATAAGGAAGAGTATCTTCTGAGTGGAAGTTTGCAAGAGTTCTTACAATTCATAAGAGCCGATCATCGTATAAAGTGGAACATTATAAATCAGTAAGTCTTTTTAGTCAAATATACAGTCGAATGGATTTATCAAAGCTCTGTTTAAAAACATCGGCAGCTTAACTGATTTGTTTATATATTTTTTTCTTCTTTATCTTCTGGAAAAGGGATCCTAATCATAGGTCAGGATCCTCCTTTCAGTGACCACATTAACCGTGGAGGATGAATCTACTATGGTTGTTATCATTGCATTTTAATGCATTCTCAATTATTCAATGTTTTAGCACACGGCATCATAGAATATTAATAGGAATGCTTACAGCTATATGATCAATGTAAATGACAAGTGATTTATCGCTTCTGTCTTACATGAGTGAACCTAATTCTTGAAACGGCTGGTGGATGATACATCTGAATACACATGAGCATCGCCGACACTTGGTTGCCCAATCGATTTCATGTCATGTACAGTTATTAATCGACACACAAGATTTACCAATGATAAAGTGTCCTTTTCTAGATTCAGAAACTATTTTTAGTAATGTACGTAGTCTTTGTAATATATTAATAATACAATAGTTATACAATGAAAATATTTAAGTTATTAACCTAAATAACTTTTTACATCGTTGATAATATGGAATTATGTGAAGTTTTCTTAGTGAATTGCAGGTCGATCATGTGGAACTAATATTTCATTAACACGTTAAAGTATTGATGACGTGTAAACACATCATCAATACTTTAACGTGTGAAATTTCAAACTGTCTTGATGAATTCCCAGCATCTTGTTTTTGACAACGTTATTTTTTTTTCTTGTTGTTACATAAATGTTACCGGTGATGAGATCTCCTTAATTCGCTCTCCAATCAGCAGGTCGCGGGTTCGAATCCCGCTGCGAGCATGGATGTTTGTGATTGTCTTATCTTGTGTACTGCTATAACCTTTGATATTTTGATATAACGTTTAATTTCATAGAGAATCCTGAGAAAATAATGACAACTTTACTTTCGTATCGAATAAGAATTGCTTTGTAGCGCAGGTTCGAATCAAATACCCTTTTGTTAGAATTGGTTTGCTATTGTATGGGGATGTTCTTCTCAAAAAAAGTAGTCCAAGCACTTCCACTACTCCTGAGTTCCTACATTCTGCCACACCTGCAGCGAGTGGACTTATTATAATTCCTTATGTTCGTATCTGACTGTATGCTATGTTCCAATCCGGTTTATTTGCTTGCGGAAGAAAAATCCACTTATTCGGAAGGAAAACTCTACTTCTCTATATTTTTTGTGTCAGGCTTAACTTACTGTTGATTAAAAGAGCCTTTATATTCGGAAGAAATGGAAGATCTTTTCCAATTTTTCTCCAAATTTTTCCCTATCTCTTTCTCCAATCTTTTCCAAATTTTTCTCCATCTTATCCAAATTTTCCCCCATCTTTTCCAAATTTTTCTCCATCTTTCCAAATTTTTCCCATCTTATCCAAATTTTCCCCATCTTTTCCAAGTTTTTCCAATCAAAATATCCATGTCGCATCTAGAAGCGCTGTTATAATAGTTTGCAAACTAGCCAGTGTTTCAAATGGAGGGAAAGGGTCTTATCCTAGAGACCACACGCAGTTGATTTGCACACTAAATCACTTGTTTTTGTTTCGTCATTAATTTCAAATAACCATCAATAAGAACTACCGAATTAAAGAAAGAAACCGACAGACTTGTTCAACGTAGTTGACAATTGTGCTCCTACAGCATAAATGTGATAAATGCAACAAACTACTGTACTGTGCATTAAGCGTTATCGTGTAATTACATTTGAGCATACAGCACACTCAGACGACAATAATGATCACACGTGGTGCTGATAACAATTAAGCTAGCCACTCTAGGTAACATTTATCCATCTGGCAGTTAATTCTGATAAAGTAATGATTGCACTTGACATTCGCTGCAACAATTGAATTTGCACGTTGAATTATCCTATGAAGAGAGAAGTGGGAACAAAGGTTTATAGCGTCGGTGAGCTTTCGAGTATGTCCGGCATTATCTTTTAATGATGCCAAATTTGTATAGAAACTCACTAAAAGGAAGTGCATGTTCACAAAATTATTGAGGATTGCAAATCCATTTGTTAAGTGCTCTGCTTTCTCCAAGTTGGGCAAAAGTGGATTCGTTACGAGTGCGTCGATGCTTGTGTTTATCATAAACACCGAGCTCTGCTAGCTCGCGTGGCGACTCTGGGTCACGAGGATACGATTAGCCCTGCAATATTCCACAGAAAAGTTTCCGACGATAAGGAGCTTCGCCGCATTCAATGCGGGCGCAGCCCGGAGGCTCCGCTGAGCAGCGGCGACTGTTCACAAGTCAGTAGGCGGGAAAGCACACGTTTTCTCTAGAGTGTTTGTTATTTGTCTTGACCTTTCAGATTCTGGAATGCCCGTTAATCTAATTACTCTGGCTGCCTGAGATTAGGGGTTTCGCTCCAAATTCAATTTCTCATTGGCAGAGAAGAGCGATGGTCATGCAGATAGAGCGGACGCAGCTACCTGGGCACAGGGTCCTCCACAATACAGGGAAATATGGTAGGCATGTTTAGAGGCGTCCCGACATCGTCACTTCTCTCTAAATAGCTTCCATGCGAGGGCTATTGCTGGCCTATTTAATACCGAATTGAGAAGGTATAATAAATTTTTAAAAGAACGCAATCTTTATCTCACTTTTTCGGGTTCATATGTATACTCAGCCCTTTGCAGCCGCTTTAATTAATATCTGTGAGAAATTATTGGCATACATCGTTCATTTAATGAAACTGGGATGGCAGCTTGGAGCTGATCGCGTCCTCTTAGCTACCATCAAATAATTAACGCACCGATGTACAGAGGGAGCTTCAAGGCTATTTCTGAAGTAGTGAGATAGGATAAAAAAAAAAAAGAAGGGAAAAAGAAAAGATGTTACCAAAGGTCATGAGAGCGATGGTTTGAGTAATTATATTTTGTGTGTAAAATGGCAGGTATAAATAAATCTTCATCTGCCTATAGTTGCATGAGTTAGAACTTCGATATAATACATATTTTTCTGTCTTTATAACTGTAGTACAAGTTTCCAAGTCTCAACTCTCTCTCTCTCATTCTATCTTATCTTATCCACCTGCCTACTGCTTTCTGATCTCTCTTCTTTTATCCTATTGTCTATCTATTCTTTTCGGTCTTTTGTCTTCTCTCTGATCATGTGCTCGAACTCTTCAAGAATGTAAAATTAACATTTTCTGACATTCGCAATCGAAGATAAATTAACCAGTCACAGGCAGAGGTGGCAAAGTTCTTCTCCTACTCATATATTCAATTTATAGATATCATAATATATTCTAGCTTCCTGAGCCGCATGTTAACTTAAATAACCTCAGCGGACATATTTCTCGTGACCTGTTTCTTTTATTGCTCCAGTTTTCTGCTGAATACTACTTTACCATTACTCCAGTGACGTCCTGGTTGTCCGATATTTTCGGAAAGTATTATTTATTCAGTATAATAGCATGGAATAAAGGCTAATGCGTTTACACAATAGATAGTGCTCTATTTCAATGTAGGTCTTTGATTTTACGCTTTCGTTTTTGCACTCTATTCTTCCCACCCTCTTTATCCATCCTATCTAATTTCACTGTCTTCCTGCACTTCAGGAGATCCTCAAATAAAGTATGAGGGTCGATCGGTAGTCTCTGATATGCATCCATCCCAAACCCTAATCAAAAGTGTATGATGTCAGTTATTTTCTCCGGCTGCCTCTGCACATAATGAGCACTAAGCTCTTCTCTGTAAGACAGATAAAAATCTCGGTCGTGACTCTCTCGTATCCTGGATCCTGCAACTGATAACATGTTGACATTATTCTCCTCACTGTTCTTTGCTTCACTTACACTTAAATACCTAAAACTGCGGCAATTAGAAGTGCTCTCTTACATTGTGTGCTAAGTATTTGTTGTTTCAGACTAAGTAGTATTTATTTGTGGCGTAATTTTGTCAAATTTAGTGCTACCCATAGATGCTAATGGGAATTATCAGTAATCTGATCAGGTAGTGTAAAAAGAATACCTAACGGCCTTAAAGATGGACGAAACTGGAAGAAAATTAGGGCGATAGTTTTATAACGTCGTGTAATTAGCATTGCCATTATACTAATTAGCAATTAAATAGCTTTTCACTTTCTTTATTCTTGAAACTTATTGCTATACTCTCTCTTTCTCTCTCTCTCTCTCTCTCTCTCTTTCTCAAACAGAGCTTTGAGAATATAAGAAAGAGACATAAGATTCAACTGCGCTATTATTACTTAGATACGTAGCAAAATCCCTTTATTAAAACGCCATATTACTTGCAGGAGAAATAAAGTTCAAAGATAAACTATCATAGCATACAATAATAAATTTAGTTTAATCCTTTATCCAAGTGTAAGCAAACAAAGGTTGCGCCTGAAATTATCTTCAGGACTGAGACAACTCGTGGTAAAGGTGGACCAAGCTCTCATCACTCCTTGTGTCAGTATCTCCCATAATGCAAAGTACATCTCCTTGCGGACATGTATAATGCTATGCATTAAGGGAAATGCTACTACCCAGACCGGTTTCGACATTTATTGAGGTCTCGTCAGTGGAAGCCAGACCCAGAAGTGGTGATACTAAGGCAGAAGCAATGGAGAAGTCATATTTACCTATACGAGTTGCCAAAAGGTGGTGTCTCACTTTATTATTAAATTACTCTGGATTCAGAGAAAGATGTTGGAAGTTTTTTCCACTTGGTTAGACTATAATAAATTTAGTTTAATCCTTTATCCAAGCAAACAAAGTTTGCGCCTGAAGTATCTTCAGGACTGAGGCAACTCGTGGTAAAGGTGGACCAAGCTCTCTAGCATACAATGAATGAAACAGATTTACATATATTAGCCGCATAACTGGCTAATATAATAACAAAGCTGGCTGCACCCAGTTATAGAAAAACGTACTTGTAATCAAAATCTTATCGAAGTTGGCTTACGAAATAAGCAGGGCCTCCCTTAATGTTCTTTTCATATTTTTTAGGAAGCTCTGCTTATATTTCGCAATGATTTCTCTCCAGAAACCTTGGGCTCGCGTTAGGCCTCTTTGTCTATCGTTTGCTTCCGCTCTCTGTCTTTTTTTATCTGATCATGGAATTGAACATTTTACATTCTTTCTTTGTTTCGGCACCTGATGCTTCCTCGAACGTTTCCTAACTTTATGATACACCCTTCCTTTCCCTCTCTTTATTAATGTCGAGTGACATATGACAGTTCATTTATACTGTTGCTGCAAATGGCCGTTTTGCTCTATTTTTTTTTTTATTTCCCAATGGACTCCTTTTTATTATCTTTTTATATTGTGAATTATTGGATTTTTTAGCTTTAGTCTTCGTGTCAATTCCCGTGCCTGGTTGGGCGAGTAGTTACCCCTCTCTCTCCAGATTACGGGTTCAAATCCTGCCGTGAGCATTAATGTTTACGATTGTCTTTAGGTGGAAGATGAATTTCGTCGTTCTGTGTAAGACCAATCGCGCTTGGTGGAGGTTTAAAGTGGATTGAAAATTAAAATTTTTGGTCTGTAGAGCAGGGTTTCCGACTATGTAAAAAATAAAGAAAAAAATACAATGAAAATATATACTAAAAATCATTAGTCCACTTTTCGTCGGTGGGAGATACAAAAAAGTTAATTAATTTTTTTCTATATTTATGCTTTCGTTTTTTTATTCACTGATTTCCAGCCATATTTTTACTTAATATTTATTGATTATCTCGCTATGAGCATTTACCTATTATTTTAGGGATTGATATAACATAGCATGTTGGCTAAGACTATGCATGCCTCTGTGCACTGCCGATTATGACTTTAAAAGCGCTATAATGCTGTGTGTATGCGCGTGCGCGTGTGCGTGTGTGTGAGGGAGAAAGAGCAGCACTAGGAGTAGAAATTATGTTTAGCACCTCACGAAGTAATTAAGGCTGAGTGATTGCTTTTATGGTGTGCTTTCCCGTTATATGTAAGGACCAGATATTGTGTAACTTTAATTTAACTTTAATGTCTGTTGTGGTCGAATTTCCCAAGATAATCACGCCTACGTCCGTTTAGTTTCTTCAGTAATAAAACGTTCTGCATCTCAATGCGGAATTTCATTCGTCAATGAGTGGGATTTGAACTCAACAGCTATTCGACCAAATAGGCTGGTGTACTTTAAACGTAACAAAGGGTTGTTCAATTGGTAAAAATCTAAAAATGTCTAAAAGTAATCTTTTATATCGCTACCTTTGCGAATAAAGTAATATTTTATTTATTGTTTGATTGGAAGATTGGAGGAAAACTTAAACTACGCATGAACACTCCAAACGAAACTAATAATAATAATAAGACATTGGATTTTTTTTTCTTTTTTTATTTGCCAGAAATGAGGCAACCGACATCATCATCTAAAATGGTGAAAGAAAAGAAAAGGGGAAAAAAACCTACATAACCTTGAAAGTAAGCATTTTTTTGCAACAAACAAGAATAACGTGTATCCAGCGAACTACGCCCAGTGCTGTATACTCCGCCAAACAGACAACCTGTTATTTGTTCGTTGCGTCAATTGCTATGGTGCCGACGCGGTCAGCTGCTGCTACAACATCGATATTTTTCACACTAAGCTTGTGACAGCCGTGCAAACTTTCATTAGTCGCCAATTTCCCACGCTTTACCGGTCGAAATATTAATCCAGAATCGAGCCACCCTTCGAGGCAAAAACAGTAGATTGCAAGTAGCCACCACCATCACCACCACCATTTATAAAGCAACCATCTTTCTACCCCAATTACCGCTCCAACACTGGACGGTATTTCTCTAAAGAAATTCTCTAAGAAACCCTGTTATCGCAATAGAGGTCCTTTCATCAACACGCCACTTTGCGAAGATGGTTATTATCTAATTTGTCTGTCTTTCCTCGTGAGAGAAAGGTGCCCACTCACCCATAGCTCATTACATTGAAAACGTAGTTCTTTTTGTAACTAAAAAAAGCAGTCCCAAATTACATAAAATTTTTGATTTATGTACCTCAGACATTTTTGCTTTTTAATGCAATTTTGCTTCTTCAGAATACGAGGTTTTTTTTTTCACTTTTTGCAACAATATTCCATTCTTTTTTTTACCCCCTTCTAAAATCTCCAATTTGGGTTTCTTTAATTCTTATTGAGATCTTCAACTTGTAAATAGGAGAAATGATTTGTAGTCACTTCCAGAACAGCTTCTTAAGGATCAATTCAGATTGGCAAAGCAACTGGGGTCAAATTTCAGTCTCTTCTACTTTTTTTGCATGTATAAAAAATAAACACCAGTCATGTGATCTAATCATCTGATGTAATTCGGTTAAGGAAAATATCCCCTGCTAGGTTTCACTTTCATCATCAGTATACGCTTACTGACATGAGTTTTGTTGAACTTCCTTCTCCACCCACGTGTGCTTTCTTTGAGGAAAAATTCTCAAAAACTGTCCTCAGCTTATTAATGAGCAGAGACATGTTCAGAAAGATAATTGGGACAAATAAGGAATTGTTAAGTGTCTATCCGAGCAGTATTTCGTTTTCCATAAGTATTTGCACGTACCGACCGTCTTTGAGATTGCATTTTCAAGTTTAGTTATGTCTAAACAGGTGTTCACAGTATTGGTTTTCAATGAACCCAGAGGACTGGAAGATTTCATGTTAAAGAAGGAATCAGGCAAGTTAAAAGCTATTTTAAATTACTGTAAAGTTCCTTACTGCCAATAACTTGCTATTGGAGACTGAAAGAGTTTTAAAAATGAACCATTTTAAGAGTGATTGTTTTTCTAGGTGACAAATATCCTTGTTCGGATATGAATTTAGTAAAGAATCATTACATAGATGGAATGGCATTGACAGCACAGTAACTGTTTCAAAAATTGGTATGTCCATGTTGAAGAAAAATAGAGCTATTATGAAAAAAAGGGCTAAATTATGAATCCTAATATTCTGGATGCGAAAATGTGCAATCATCATTGATTTGTATGTTAAATATCTCAGCAACCATGAGATATGCATGTGTCCATTCAAAAATAGATCTGGAATATCAAACAAAAAGCAATGCATTATTAATTCGCTCTTTATTTGACAGTTCTTGCACACCCTGCATAATTAAACTACGAATTTCTTTAATATTATTTATCTTCTTCTTCTTCTAGGAGATCCTTTAGTTTTTTCTCTTTTAGTCTCTTTCCAATAGGCGACTTTGCACATGATCATACCTCGTTACATAGTCATCCCAATTTAAAATATTGGGATGTTAATCTTATGAAACAAATAAGAAATACGTGGCCATCAATAAACTCTTCTCTCCTAGTTTCAATCTATAGATATATATTTTAAAATTAATAATTATACTAAGTCCACCGAGAAAGGTAAGAAAACTTTAATATAACACGACTAGTTTCGTCGGACCACCGAATTCTTCAGGTGTGTAAATAATAACAAAAAACTGGAAAAATAACAAGGTTAAAAACATGGACTTCTCAAATTAACAAACTAGGAATATATATATATATATATATATATATATATGTTAAAGATACCAAGCTATTTTAAACCTGGTTTTACTCCATTTCCCAAGTAAACAAACAGACAAACAAGTCAAGTTTGCGCCTGCACGTAATGCAAGTCTAAGTGACCCGTAAAGTAGTACAAGTCTAGGCAACTCGTGGTAAAGGTGGAATAAGCTCTGATCACTGTTCTTAATATTTACTACGAGTTGCCTAGACTTGTAGTACTTTACGTGTCACTTAGACTTGCATTACATGCAGGCGCAAACTTGACTTGTTTGTCTGTTTGCTTACTTGGGAAATGGAGTAAAACCAGGTTTAAAATAGTTTGGTATCTTTAACATATATTATACCTAAGGTAAAAAACTTTCTACATATATATATATATATATATATATATATATTTTATTTTTTCAGTCAAGACACTTTTAACTCTTTTGACAAACACTTTTACGCAATGATAAAATTTAAAAATGTCGCAACTGTGATGATCTCATTCGACCTTGACTATGTCGCATTTAGTTGATATTATCGTGTGTCCTTAGGATAATTTGTTTTGTGAAATGAAGTTCGTGATTTCTGAGAAGGCATAAGAAGCCCTCACTAAAAACACTGAGAAGTGATTCGATTCGAATCCAAGTCATGGGAGAATTTTTGCACTTAGCAAAAATTCTCATTATTTGTGGAAGGATGAAACATTGCTAACAGTTTATTCCTATAATTAATTTGTTTTATTCCTATAAAACAAAACAAAAAATCTTTAGGAATCCATTGCAAAGATGCTCAAGGAACTATAAGCAGTTGTTCATTTAAGGAGGGGGGGGGATGATGATTGATTTCTTAGAAAATGAACGGCAACATTGCAGGCTGTCATTGATCTTAAATTCAAAAGCGTACACTTTTATTTCCATTCTGATTCCTCACAGAAATAAGCGTCTCCAAATCAAACTCGGTTTTTGTTTTTGTCTATTTTAGTTCATTGAAATTGCAATCCATGGCGTGATTTTGGACAATATATTTCCATTGCTCTAGGCTACTCGAGCTAGTTTGATAGTAACTTGTAAGACAGGATTGCACATTATTATCTTTTCCTCTATAATTTATATGAACCACATTATTAAGTTTTCTTAATAATGTAGTAATTAAAGTTGATGTCGGAATAGGAGATATTAAACTCATTTCTTCACTCCATGAAGCTGATGGAGTGAAGAATAAATTCTCTGTTCCAAGACTCAAACTGAATTATGCAATGAGCAGTATTGAGAATCACATGCATTCTCAGTAATGAATCAATGTCACGTGTTTTAGCTACTTAAGTATAGTTTTAGTGAAGAGGACAAGAATCATTATTATTATTATCAATATTATCCCAACCTTCCACCAAGTCCATTTAGGGAGGATAGTCAGTTGTCTTTTGCAACATATTTTATTTTACTACTCTCAGGTAGGTCTACTTGTTTATTATGTCTATAAATGAGTATGTCATTGAACCGACTTGCCTGCTTGTTTTAGCACGTCCTCATACTAAAAACCTATCACAGATAAGTTTTCTACTTAGGTCTCTTTCTAGCTAAATAACTTGCAGCAAAATAGCCACGGAAACTCTGCAATTAGTAATAATAATTACTGTTATTGTCTTGGAGCAATTAAATAAGTTTTATATTGCATAAGAGAATATAAGAAGCTAGCAGTGTACACATTGATTTTAACAGTATTTAAGGGATTGAAACATTAACATAGCAAACAAACAGAATGGATGCATATCACCAAAAAATGAGCGAACAAGCTGACATAACCTCCAGAATCGGCAAAGTCGTTTTCTCGCAATATCAGGAGAAAAACGCTTTATAAGAGCATTCGTTACAGTTTTTATTTTAATTTATTCGTCATTTTTATGTATTACTTTATAGATGGCTGTCTCGGTGCAATCCTAAACTACTCACTGGTTCAAAACTCCATTTATTAGACTTGATAACAAAAGAAAAAAAAAAAGCTTATTTACCGAATAACATCGCAGTATTATTTGTATTATATGTGCTAACATTTCCCCTTGATGATTTGAAAATATACGTTTTTTTGTTTTTTTACCCCCCCCCCCCAACAGTTTTGCCATATGTCCGGTTTTAAGTGTTGATTTGGAGACACCTAAAAGGAAATTTTTACCTTAACAAATCTTTAAACATTTTTATCTTAAAACTTTCTTTAAAATTTTTTGTCTTTAAAAATAGAAATCATTGTTTTAACCACACCAAAATTGGATATCAAGATTTTGATCATGGGAAACCCCCCCCATCTCCAGAATGAATATTATGGAAACGATCTAAACAGATTCTGTAAAACATACTTTGTGTGCAGAGGTTGGATTAAAGCTTTCCGAATGAAATTAAAATATAAAGATTAAGTCTAGCAAGGGTACGAAATATCCAAATTCACTGCATATCCAGTAAGAGCGTCATCATCACATGCAAACATGATGAAATTAAAGTGAACCACTCTCTGTCAAAATTGGACTTAGGCCAATAGGCACTGCAAATTTTATGCTATTTCTCTCTCATAGTTCTGCACAGATAAATAACAAAGAATTATGCAAAAAATGCGTTGTCATAAAGCAGAGTAAACAGGAATAAACACGTATGATGGTACTTAAAGTTAACAAAATAATTATAATTTTGAAAAGAATGGTAAAAATAACAAACGAAATCCTTGCAGGCACATCTCCCTATTGCTTCATATACTGTTGGTTTAAGATTGTTGTATGACATAAATGAAGAAACTAGATTGGGGAAAAAAATGTATTGTACTTGCTCGCATACGCTGAACGGGAAAAATATACAAGAAACGAGTCGTGAAGAAACGTGTCATATATCAAACGCTGGCAAGGATATCCCAGGAGGTATCGTTCGTCCCCGATTATTTCCCCTCTGCACTCGGGGGGGAGAAGAAACAATACCCCAATATAACACCAAAAGAAAGTGATTAGCGAGACTTTTTCTTTACGATGCGCAAAAGCACTCAAGTTGCCTAAAGCGCTTTCTATCCCTCAGTCATTCACAACTTTTATTTCTCCCCCCCCCTCCTTACTTACTGAGGATCGCTACAGTGAAAGCCACTTACAACAGGCGTCAAGCAATCACGTTTAAACGATCCTGCTGAAAGTCGGTAATTAAGATCTATTAGCAGACTCGGAGGTCACCCGTGCCGTTTCTGGAGGTCACGGGGAAACGGTAACTTCAGTAAAAGTGAAGTCTGGCCCCCGAGTCACATCATGCTTCCCATACATCACCGAACCCCCGTAACCGGAACACGAGCAGCTGTTGGCAGGTAATCTTCTTTTGCGCTTCTTTCCCCAGAGTTGTTCCTCCGGATCCGATGCGTGCGAAGAAAACCTCACGTTCTTGCCCAGCGAAGGGGGTCTCCGTCTGAATGCGGTCTTCTTTACATTTGCTGACGACACGCTCTTCTTCGTCTTCATCCCCTCCCCACATACACACAACCATAAGCAGTCACAATAGAAACATGTCGAAATACGCCTTGTTTATAACCGCGCTGGTTGAACGCCCGATGCAGTAAATCACCCGAGAGATTGCAGTCAGAAGTTAATCATGACGCACGTTGGATTATCCTCCAAAATCTGGAGAGCACGCACATGCAGCAACACGTATCAGCAGAGGGAGTACAGTTTCTGATGAACTAGCAATAAAGAGATGGGAAGTAGGGAAAAGCTGGGAGACAGAATCAGAAAAAAGATTAAGATTCAAAAACTTCCGATAGATTGATTTAAAAAAAAAAAAAAAAGAAGTTCTATATTTATAGGACTCGGGAATATAATTCATATCCGACATGATTGCGAAAATAACTAGAATAGAACAGAACAGTTGCCCCGAGGCTTTTTAAGATGATTCTGAATTACCAAACTTTTAACAGCATAATCGTGACCCTTTGAATTTACTATTTACAGGAACTACATCAACTCAGCAGAGCCCCCGAAGTTCACTCGGTTTTCACGATTCCCTTCGATTGGAAAGACCTGGGTTCGAATCCCGTCCCAAGAACCTTTCGAAGGACTTTTCATCTGAAGGTGACTTTCCGGTCTCATGCGGAGGTGAGTGGTTTCCCTTCCCGGAAAATCGCGTTCTCATCCAGCATACAGGCAACCCGGAGATGAACTAAGAATTACCGGTGTTAAAATTTCTGATGATCATGGCTTGAAGTTCTAAGACTCAAACACACTTTGAAATACTACACATCTTTTACAAACCACGTGATCCGAGATTCTTATAAATGGCTATAGTTGTGCACCGTATTACTAGAAGACATCTGTTAAGTATTGTAGCCATTTTTTCCCCTTGTTTTCGACTAGCACTCTAATTAGTGCTTGGGGAAATAATGACTGAACATGATGTTGATATTCTGAACACTTTTGTATCTAGCGGTATTATAATACACCATATCAGAGTACAAGGTCTGTGGCGATATGGTTGGATTAAAGAACTGGCCAGAAATACGTGTTTTTATTTATCAATATTTAGTATTAAGTATTATCGGAAGAGTGTCTACGAAAATGAATACTGTACATTTATAGAAGCACCTAACATCGTATGCATGTATGATATGCTTAACTTGTGCGAAGGGCTCAAAAAAAGTCCACAGTCGTAAGTTGTAAGATTCACAAAGACAGATAAGAACTCTCCAAAGGTATAGCTAACAGAGAATTTCTATTGTTACTATATCGCCTTCTCATGTTTTTTGCACACATCGTGGAGAATTTAAGATGAAAAATTTATTTTTTCCAACATTAGGAAGATAGTAAAATGCAACATTAGTGGTCGAACACTTTCGTTTAGATCACAATTTCTCTTTCGCCTAATTTCATATTAATCTTCCTCTGATCCGAACGTAACTCACAGGTATGAGGAAGCGCTCCTTTAGAGGAGCAGATGCCTTTGGCAGACGCATATATCATTCTCTTTATGTGTTTCAGATTTCTAAATAATGTGAACTGAACCACATTTCGAATACGTTCATTACTAAAGAACGTGATACCACTTTGAAAGCGGCATATCTAGAATGTGGGCACGTGTAACGTTATACCAGTGAACTGCTATTTCCTATAACGATGTCACGTAGTCGCATAGAAAAAAAAAAACTTGATTAACTCAAGTGGCATGAATGGCAGTACGTTCAATACATCTTTATCTCAGATAGCTATCTGGCACATTCGGACAACGTACTCCAACTTCATACGATTACATCGGATCATTCTATCAACTGCAGAGTTCCTATCTGCAAATCTTCGCATTAAATGAAGGTGAACCGAGTGTGCTTGTTGTCGGCTAGGACCTTGTTGTTGCCACTTCTCTTCTGCTACTAATGATCTATCTCAGCCATGGAGTCCGCCCCATTTAAGCCGTTACAAGCTGCTGTGCTTATTGCCTAGCGGGAATAATTAAATTAGCGATTTTACTCCCTTTGAGCAGAAGTCTGTCGTAAATTCAGCAGAAAGGCATCCATCAGAATTAGTGACTGGTTTACTAACAAAGGAGGGCGTTAGCCATAATTATAATTACTAACGAGATAAGAAAATGGACTTCGGGAAATTAATTAAATACTATCCTCACTGGTTTTTCATTTGAATCTTTGTACAAACAGCTTTTTAGAGTCGAAATGCGACTTTTTGCACGATGAGTAAGAAAATATTACTTTTACGTTTGCGTATGTGTGGGGAGTGTTAAATCAATGACTTCTATTATTAATTTTTTTTTTTTTAGAAATTTGAAAGTGCAGGGATCCAATGAGCGCGGGGCCTCTGTCTGATGCCCGCAAAACCGACCTCTGAGACGGCCCTGAGTTTTATTTAAAAAAAAAAAAAAGTCTGTGATACGTATGCATCAAGTGGAGCATTAAAATCTTTTCATTTTAATATAATTGTATGAAGTTTAATTGTATAATTTTATAATTTAATCGTATAATTTTTAATAAAAATAATGAAATAAAACAGAGTGTCTGTCTGATTATTATTTATGACGCCAATATTTGTAGACTGCACGCCTGAATATTTATTTGTCTAAATCCGAGCAAGAGGATGCTGGAACATCAAGAAATGAGTCAGATGAGCAGCTAACTTGGATACTAAGCATTTTAAAAAAATCAAAACATTACGCTTTATGCTTGAAGATGAACTTCCATAGTAGAAATTTCGACGCGGGTGTTACGAATTTCCTGTACGGTTTAAATAAAACTGGCTGGCATTTCGTTGTTGAAGTGCAAATGCTGCCATTTTTGAAGCTAGAACTCTAAAATGTTATCGGGCAATTTGGTAAAGATGTGTTTAGGTTCCTTAGTTGGTTTTTATCTTTGATTATTTTTGTTCCATTCCTTAAAAAAGACACGAGTCTGTTTATGGACTAAGCTATTAATTAATCACCCTTTAATTTAGATTTAATTCCTCTGCATAAAAAATGAAGCTGAGTTAATCATCTGTGCCACACGGAAATGGCGAAGTTCCGCAGAAACTTGTTTTTTTTTTTAATTTGTAAACAGTCTTTGGTGATCTACCCCCCATATATCACAACGGTGTCGATTTTAAAAAAAAAGAATAATATGTAAATAAACCACAGCTTCGGGATGTACGATTCGCTAAAACATCGCTTATATATATTTATTGAGCTTCGTACATAGTTTTCTGGGTTTTGTCTGGTCTTTCTTCCTGCAAACAGGTAAATCGACCTACGAACACGCACATCCCATTTCTTGTATGACCTTTCAACGTCTTTAAGTAATTTAAGTGACGCAAAAACACTTGGAAGCAGTGACAAGCATGTTAGAAGAGCTATGGGCGCTCCTGCTTCATTCTTGACTATTATAAGTAGATAATGTTTGATTTTTCAAAAGAGTTTTTTGAAAAATCAAAAAACTCTTTTGAAAAGAGTTTTTGATTTTATTATTCAACATAGGATTATTCATTCAACATAGGATTCGCACTATCCTATGTTGAATAATATGCCATGATGACCTGCCAAACATTCTTGCTTTTCATAACCTTCATTTTAGGTGGTTAATCTTATGCCTAAATATATATTCATGTGTGTGTGTGTGTGTGTGTGTTCTTCCATAAGAAACCGGACAACTCATCCTTCAGTTTAAAAGCGTTGATGAAGATTCTTTGCTTTATAGACGGGGTTTGAGACACGGTATTTCCAACCAAAGGGATTCATCCAAACCGACTATGATACAGAGGTGTCACCATATTTTGAAACTGAGTCAACAATTTTTATTTGAAGGTGCTGTGCATCTAATTTTCTAAGCAAATGTTCGAATTTTTGTAATATGACATCATTCCAGACCTCGTCATCATAAAAATATATCACATTTTTCAAGTTCCTCCTCTAAAAGCGATATTAATTATGAATGACTGCTAATATGATGAACAATCAATCAAAACTGATTTACTTTTGCTGTAAATCTCAGGCAGTTGGCATACACTTTCTCTCTCTCTCTCTCTCTCTCCCCTGAATGACCTATCAAAATGTCGTTATCTTAAAGTGAAGAAAGTAATCTTTTGGCCCACCCCACTTTACTCCGTTTAAATAATAAAATAGGACTTGATTTGGCCAAGTAATTGATTTCATTTCTTACTTCTGCTACGAATGTTTAAATATTCGTAGCAGAAGTAAGAAATGAAATAAATTTGAATGAACTGTAAATATATAAGTACTTAAAAAGGTCATGTGATTCAGTTTAACAACTATTCAAACTAGAGATTTTTTAAAAAAGCGAAAGAGCTTGAATATTATTGATGCAACGGTTTCGATTATAAAAAGTAAAGCTACTTCACTGAAATTTTAACGAATTAAGATATAGTTTACTCAGTTTTGTTAAGTACTTTCCTTTCCATGATTTAATATAATGAACTTTTTCTGTTAGTCAACTCTATCCTTGCGGAGAAATCCATCGAAACCTACCTTCCAAGTTAAGGAGAACACAATGAAACCTCTCTGCTTCACGCGAGGTAGTAAACAAGGTCTTAGGTCAAAGGCAAAGCTAATTCCTTGTATATGTTAAGAGAGCTGTTTGTTATCGGGCCGATGGTTCCAGCAGATGTTGCAGACTAACGAGCGCATTTAAATTTTTTTAACAATCTTAAGGAACCAGAACTGGACAACCAGAGAACGCTGTCTGCCCTTTATAAGATTCTGGGCATTAGCGGAAAATGTACCGAGTAGACAATCTTAGTATGGACGTGCAGAACTTTAAATCAATCCCCCTCACCATCACCACTACACAACCCACCCGACCCCAGTCCACAGGACTTTCTAATGTTCAAAGTCCCGTTAGTTGAGTAATAAATTTGACACTTATGGAGAGAAATCGGATAGCCTTCATAATCGAATCTCCTATTTCATTGGTGGGTCGTAAGCAGTTTGTGTTTTAAGCTGTTTTTTTTTCCCTTTACCCATTTTTTAACATCATAGCCTAATAACAGTCGACAATTATTTCCAGAGGAGGCTGATGTATCATCTCGGTTACTCTCCTCGACCTCATACCGTAAGGTTAATTGCGGTAGACTAACTTCCTAGCAGACCCATCCCTGTCTGCAGTAACCTCTATCAAGGATAAAAGGGAGCATATATTTTGTATATGGTTTTAATTGGTACGATGACATCACTGATAGGCTTAATTCTTTGCGATACTATCTGATGAAGGCTATTAAATTTTCATGCGTTCTTTATCATTCTGGAAGATCCCAGACACTCTTGATCCTTCGTACTCTTGAAAAAATTGATTATAAAATTCTAAATTTAATTTGCCTATTTATTACCAAACTCCTTGTACATTATATTTTCAATCTATTACTTCAAGATTAATAACCGTTTAAGATGGGGTGAGTACGTTGGATCTGAAGGAGGAGATTACCAAATTTCGATTACCTCAGTCAGTACAAATGTCCCTACCAGGTAGGATGAACCTCCACAATAACCCTTCTTCTTCTTCTTCTTCTTCTTTTAACCTTTCTTCTTCTATTTTCTCCCCTTAATTTTAATGTTTTCCCTCCTCTGTGGATCCACATGTTTAATTATGTGTTTCTCACTTTATAACTCATATTCATAATAAAAAGTAGGTGTGGCAGTAAGGAAAAACTGGCGCCGATGTACACAACTAATTTTTTTCCTTGCTCTACATTTAATACTAGAATTTATTTGTCATGCTTCGTAAGTACATGTGATGCACAGTCACATATATATAGATAGATTATTAATGCTCTACGCTTTCGATTTGGATGTGTCTATAAAAAACTGCCAATTAAAACTAGCCAGAGTCATTAAAAAGAATGCGGATAGCTATTTCATGATGATTTTTGTTCAGTGATAATGGAGACATAAATAATGGGATATACAGCCCAGAGATAATAATGATAGGAAAAAAAAAAAAAGTCGTCCTCCTAAAGTACCTCTGTGCTAGTTCCACGTGATTAGCGACTAACATGCAGATATCCTATTCGTTCTTGATCTACTGCATATGTAATATAAAATCAGAAGTCCTGTGCATGCCGTATTACCTTAAGTATCCCTTTAACTCAATACTCATAGTTCATTCATAAAAGCATTGATGCTAGATTTGCGTCAGGGACATTTTTTCTTAGAGATTTTTTGTGTAATTTTGAAACTAAATTTTAAAAAAATGCAAACATTTATGCAGATGTCTATGCAAAAATACGGCATGATTATATGTATATGTTATGCTTGTTCTAACTTAGTAGAAGGTTATAAAAAATAAAAATAAAATAACGTCTTGAATTATGACCACCTAACTTAGCACTGAATAGAACAATCACACGAAATCTTACACCACAGACAGAATTTGAATTTCTTTATAAATGTAGATTCATTTCATAGACAAGTGACGTATGGCAAAACTGCTAGTCAGTCCCTATATCTCACCGCCAATAATAATATTCCCTCTTTGCATTTAGTGACGAGGAGATTGCAATATTTACTTGCTTGGGTGTAATTGCACCAATCAAACAGCACTTAAATAACAATAAATGAATAAGTGAATAAAAATTTCAAAACGTAGCGAATATTTTATTCAAAACTTAAAAAATACATCAAAATAAAGTGGAAATATAAAATGAAAATTGAGAGGGTGCTTACTCTCGCTCCTCACTTTGTGATAAGGATCAGCCATCACCTTCTTCAACACTCTGTGTCGTAAAAGGATAAATTGTCATGAACATCACGCAGAACTGTAAGTCAAGTTTCATTCATTTGTTTTAACGTCAACAGCATAAAACTACCTGCATAAGACAACCCGGGAGATTCAGTTCACCAAGCAAAGGCAACAGTTTACAATACCATCACGATTCCCATTTGTCACAGACATCCCCGTAGAGAAACTAGACAGAAAAAGGGGAAAAAAAAATCATGCAGAGCACCAACTAGCAGCGCGTGTGTAATTTTCTACAACACCATAAATATAAATAACCAACGTTTATTTAATCGTCAAGAAAGCCCTATTTGCCAACACGTATACCAACGGTCGTAAAAATGTCATCCTTTTTCAGGATCGCTTTCTTATACAAAACGTAGGTTAGACCAAACTTACAGGTTTATCTTCATCACATTCTTAGTCCCGCTGGGTATAACTTAGAATATTTTTAGCTTAGTGTCATAAGCTTTGATAGAAGACTGCTTCCCTTACAAAATATCTTTCAAATTGCTTGTATTTTTTTCATATTTCTTTATCTATTGTATGAGCTATTCGATGTAAAAGCAAATGTTAAATTTGTAGAACAAAACCACAAACATTATTATATTCCAATTGATTAAACAGTTAGTAGTATTCTCTGTTTAATTTTACCTAATATTTGTTTTAATTCAGTACTTTTTAGCATTAATTATCGCCATTTTTTTTATTCTTCTAGGTGTTCATAGTTTCATAGTCATCTCTTTGAACAACATGTTAAGCCATTCCATTGAAAAGATTCATCGCTCATTCAGATTTTTAGTTCTGAAGTATTATTCAATAGAACAGTTCTTCGAGCGCGCACCATATGATGATGATCAGAAGCGATCAATTTCCAAACTTCAGGATTTTGCTGATATCAGTGTTTACTTAGGTGGTTTGTGGTGGTGGTTCGAATCCGTGATATTTGAAAGCAGTAATTACTCAGCGACCACTGTCTTCGGTTCTTATACTGAAAGCAAATATACTTCTAAACTGTGTAAGTTATCTAAACTTTTGCCTATGAACGAAAAAGACATTTCTATCTAATATGAATTAAAGACGTCTTCATCTATTTTCCAGTTTCATGTTCTACTTGAATTCCTTAAAAAAAAAAAAAAAGAGAGAGAAAAACGAAATTGCTTTCATTGCTGTTACTAAGCAGATGCTGCTGAGTTTTTTATTACCGTGAATTCAGTTGCCGATGTATTACCATCATCACCCATCCCATCAAAAAAGAAAAAAAAAGTTAAGAGTAAAAACGAAACCGAGTAGTTCATTACTGTTCCTGGAACGCATCAGTACAGGTGTTCTATCGCTACTAGACATCTAAATATGGAATCTGGTAATTAGAACCGCATTTGGTAACACTTGGGGGGGGGGGAGAAAGCGAAGTTCGAAGCAAGTTGGCGAAAGCATACTCGGCTACTGCATCGAATCTGTCAGGGCTTATAGCAAACAATTATGTATGACGGCTACTCTGTTTCTCGCTATCTCCTCACCTTAGCGCGTGCACAACGCGCGAATGACTCGCGGAATGTTAATCAAGGCAGATTTACGCAGCAAGCATCTCTAATTAGCATCATTTTGTCGAACACAGAGCTGCGCACGTTGCCTCTAAACACTGGACAGTTTGGAGGATATATAAAAAAAAAAAAAAAAGAAGAAGGGAAAAACACGACTAAAAATAAAACTCACCAGATGTCAACTCCACCCTTCGTACCTATTTATTTTACACATAACTTTGACCTTCCAACCCAGCAAATAACCTTCACCTCCAAATTACGGCAACAAATATCACAAAGAGCGATCATCTTCACCGTCTGTCCATCGATAAACAAGACGAAAACGCAAGACGAATGATGGACAGATAAAAAAAAGAACGAGTGAAAGAGAGAGATTGTTTTGGAGATAACGACAGGAGACAGAAATCCAACAATTAAGTTTGTACTTTTAACAAATTGTTGTAGTGGCTGACCGACATCAGCTGATGAAATTAGTCGTGATGGTGCCATCCCCTCTTGGGTCTTTCAGAATAAGAATTACTTATTTGATTAAGCGAAAGAAGTCAATGTTTTCCTTATTATGAATTTAAAAAAAAAGTGCTTGCAATATCTATAGCAGAGATAATATGACGATTTCGATATCACCGATCCTTCTTCAGATATATCGCTGAAAAACATTAAGAGGTCGAAATACTATTAGGAACGTGGGGATGAAAGCGAAATCTATAGAATCGAGATGATATCTCTTACACTTCCTTATACAGAGAAAGAGAGTAAAAGTGTTAAATCGGAGAAAAGTGTGTAATATTCTACTTTTCGGCAGTTTTTAACCTTTCATTGGACCACCAGATTCCAGGACACATTAACAGTTCTAATAATTTCTTTAGTTTGGAAGTTCGGGAATTTTAGAATTTTACAGGAACTACAACAGATCCAACATTACAAGCCGTCGATAATTTTAGAAAGAAATGTATTCACCACGTGAATACTCTATCAAAAATAATAAAAAAAATACTAAAATATAAACGAAAAGGAGGAAGAGAAATAGAGGAAGACCT
This sequence comes from Typopeltis vanoorti, assembly GCF_054136105.1. Taxonomy (NCBI): domain Eukaryota; kingdom Metazoa; phylum Arthropoda; class Arachnida; order Uropygi; family Thelyphonidae; genus Typopeltis; species Typopeltis vanoorti. Next base: position 33,577,252 of record NC_143571.1, on the reverse strand, counting down.
TTAAATAGATGGTATGAGACCTGAACAAGCCACAAGGCCTAATATCGTAAACAGCATTAACATCTTATCTTAATTCATATACATAGATATTCTTCTTTTGAGAATGAAGAATAAAATGTTCTACTTTTATCCCTGAAAAATTTTGCGTATCCTATTGGTAGCCTCTGGTCAGTTTATCCCAAAAGTGAGGCTAAGTAAGGCTTATCCGAACAGCAAAATATGAATTGTTTGGACTGGCCAATTAGATTAATTATAACCAAGTACAATAATGTAGTTTCCGTACCTTTCCGTTTGTATTTGCAACATAAATTGAAGATGGCAAAGAATTATTGCGTGATAGTCCTGCTTAGTTTTTATAGATAATTAGCATCCGGCTTGCCGTCAAAAAAAGAGAGCCCTCTGGCTAGAATCATCAATATAGGAGTCAAAATAATGGAGTCTTTTCTTCTTCTAACTCCTTTTGGTGAGGTTGCAGTGACATCATCTGCACATAAAAGAGAACGAGGGTGAGCGGCATTTATCTTATCACAAAGTATTAAGGAGTTGTGTGAATAATTTAATTTTAAAAGTTTTAGCAAGTAATTCGGTGTAATACGAGCCTTCTAGGTGAACATTGTATAATTACTTCGATCTTTATAATCATCGCAAACGAATTCAGGAAAGTTTGGGTTAATAGATTTGGGATTCAGAATTGCCCTTTACCATATGAATTAGTATAATGTTTGTTGCGGTTATTTTTGAAAAAAAAAAGAACGTCTTATTAAGCTAGTGTAGTGTTTAAGATTTGCTATAGTTAGAAGTTGATTTTCGACATGTACTACAGCCGTAAAGGAGGAGTGTGATCTTGTAAACCTATAGTACATAGGCTCTTGCTCCATACATATGGAATGACCAAATGTAAGATATTCACAAAAAAAAAAAAAAAAAAAAAACGGGTGTCTTTCCAAACAAAGAACTTTGTTGAAACCGAATAATGTGTGGTTGAGACCTTTTTTTTGTTGTTGCTTATTATTGTTATGTTCCATCGAGTCGTTTTCGACTCCTTGTGATCCGATGAACATACATTCTCCATTCAAATCTGTCTCTGGCCCTATCTTTCAGAATTTCCAAGCGCATTCCGGTTGCTTCTTTAACTCCATCACCCATCTAATTCTTGGTATTCCTCTTCTCCTGCTTCCATCAACTTTAGCAAGCATCATCATCATCTTCTCCAGACTGTCATTTGCTCGCATAATATGTCCGAAGTATGACAATTTTTGCTTGATGATCATAGCTTCGAGGGAGCAATCTGGCTTTATTCTGTCTATCACTGATTTATTGATTTGCTTTGCAGTCCATAGTGTTCTTAGTAAGCGTCTCCAAACCCATAATTCAAATGCATCTATCTTCCTTCTTTCCCTCTTTCTCAGGGTCCAACTTTCACATTCATAACAGTACTACAGGGAATACCATTGCTTTCACGATTCTGATTTTTGTTGCGAGGCTATTAGCTTAATTCATTTTTTATGTGAATCCTACTCACAAAAAGTTATATTAGTATCATATTCATACGTGAGTTAAGGGTTACATAATTCGAAAACTCTACTCTAGACACACCAAACAAGGAATCAAATTAAAATCTAATAAACCTAACCAAATAACGAAATGGTTGCAGAAAATCATAAAAAACGATTCATAAAATTCATAAAATTATGTTTCACGATGGATTTTATTCGAATTTATTATGTGTCCGAATAACTGTCCGATTGTCAATCGGATGATTATTTTGCTGGCGAGCATATGGGAAAAACCACGACGAAATTGTAGATTAAAATAACTGTGCTCTGGTTGCATTTAAATTTAATAATATTTAGAATTATTGATTAACACCAAGATACATCCGTACACTTTCCATGTTAGGTTTTGGTTTTAGTTAGTTTCAGTCATTTGAATCGGCAAAATTTGGCAAAATAATTCGAACTAATATTAATAATTTAGCATTGGTTAGATGAAATCTTTTTAAAACTGAAAGTTTATGATATATACTAAAATTTGTCAAATATTTCAATTTTAGTATCAATCGGACTACTTATAGTGGCAAAATTGTCAAAAGAGAATTATATGTATGATAAGCCAATTTCTCTATACTCACCGAATTTTATTTATTTATTTTTAACTTTTTTGAAAAGTATCGTTAATGGAAAGTTCAACTCTGAACAATTCAAACTATATTTTATGTCAACATGCACATTTCGTCATATGCATACTGTGTAGTATCAATTGTGTATTGGAGTTGTTTCAGGTGTACCATTTTAATAATCAAATTAGGTAAAAACCAAAATTATGTCGGCACTGTCCATGCCATAAATCAATGCTTCCCAAACTTCAGGATGTCAGGGCCCCCTTTGGAAAAATTAAAATATTTCACGGCCCCCCTCGAAAAAAAAATCGTAATATAGACATATATTATTATAATATTTATTGTATTTATATTCAATACAAAACATACACAGCGAATATTGCAAAAATCAAATGCAAATATTACTAATATAATTAACGGCTATTTTAGCCTGTTTTTGTTTAGGAGTGTCCCTTATATTTAATACATTGGCTAACATAACTCAAAAAGGGGTATATATATATTTTAGGGCATTATGGGCGAGTATAGAAGGCAATTATGGCAGAATAAATATTAGCAAATATTACATTTTTAGCATCTTACATACACATTTGACATGGCACATTATCTCATATTTTTATATAGATAGATAGATATATTGTTATTGCACATTTGCAGTACAAGCACATGAAACATAAAACGATTAGTAATAAAGAAAAAATTAAAAACATAAAAGAAGTCTAATAACAATTTAATATGATGGATGTGTTTCAATACTGCTGCACAAAAAGTCAATATCAGGTGAAATATTTGAAACTGCAATTCTTAGATTTCTGCTTTGAAATGAAACTTATAGGAATAAGCATACATTTACTAATATTCATTAAGCGCTGAAATACGCAGGAAGCAAAATTTGTGAACCAACACCAATGGGTGATTTTTTTCCATTAAAATATAAAAAAGAACAAAAAAGAAATAATAAATAATAAAAATTAAATACGTTTCTTTTAAGATAAAAAAATCTACTTAGTCATAAAACATTTAAAATTTGTTTTCATTATTTCACGGCCCCCCTCAACAAAACCTACGGCCCCCAGTTTGGGAAGCGCTGCCATAAACGGTTTGCAAGTTCAGCTGTTGCGATATGAATCGCGTCATTATATAATAAAGCTATTAAGAAACGTGTATTTTTGATGATTGCAATTATAGAATTTTGTTACTAAATATAATGATGTTCCTTTTGTATTATAATATTAATATGAGTCTGTTTAGGGACAAAATATTCATACAGCGACACTACTTTTTACCTTCCGCTTGTAAATTCAAAGTAAAAGCTGTACATAATTGTATTGAACGTGTTATTGTTAATTAGGCGGTAGAGGGCGCAGTGTGTCACTGAAGAATCAATTGCGTAGTGGAAGATGTCATATAGCTTCCAGCCTTCCCCTCCCCCTTCTTTTGTGCATGTAACTATATTTCAGCAGAGGTGTAACTTCAATTTCATTACTTCCATCAGTTTTTCATTCTTTTTAAATAATTTATTTTATTTATAGTGTGAAACTTTTTTATGCATTAAACAGGATGTAAATTACAAATGCAGTTGACTCATTGAAAATGAACGTCACGGAATCTTTTTTTATTTTTTTTGTGAAAAAAATTAAGTGAAAGGGTTTTGTTTTAGAAAACTAATTTTCTCCTTTAAAAATTATAATAAAGGTAAATTAGGAATCAAAGTTGAAATAAGTTATATATACGCTATTGGTAAAAAAAATATTTATATAAAAAAAATTCTATCCCATTTCAGCGCTATTTAAGAGTTAGGTATTGTTTCTGGGAAAATTCCCACGCTACTCCTCTTAAATAGCTATTATTATAATTACGGCTATTATAGCCTGTTTAGGAGTGTCCCTTATTTTAAATGCATTGGCTATTATTACTCAAAAAAGGGGTATATATATTTTAGGGCATTATGGGTGAGTATAGAAGGCAATTATAGCAGAATAAAAGAGGTGGAAAAATTTTGTACATACCTTGTTTGAATACTAGGATGTCTTCCAATTTCATGATCCTGCTGAAGGTTGTTTATAACGAGGGGGGTTGACGCGGGAAAAATAAATTTGGAAACCCGGGTTTTGTGTTAATAATATATATATAAATATATGTTTAGGGGAGGAGAGAAGGGGAAAGGTTTACTTATGGGGAAACGGGCAGGAGAGAGCGTTAACGGGGTGTGGACCGTTTCGGTCGACTGACCATCATCGGAACATTTTCGGAATGGGTGTGTGGAAAGACACTCATTCCGAAAATGTTCCGATGATGGTCAGTCGACCGAAACGGTCCACACCCCGTTAACGCTCTCTCCTGCCCGTTTCCCCATAAGTAAACCTTTCCCCTTCTCTCCTCCCCTAAACATATATTTATATATATATTATTAACACAAAACCCGGGTTTCCAAATTTATTTTTCCCGCGTCAACCCCCCACGTTATAAACAACCTTCAGCAGGATCATGAAATTGGAAGACATCCTAGTATTCAAACAAGGTATGTACAAAATTTTTCCACCTCTTTTATTCTGCTATAATAGCCTTCTATACTCACCCATAATGCCCTAAAATATATATACCTCTTTTTTGAGTAATAATAGCCAATGTATTTAAAATAAGGGACACTCCTAAACAAAAACAGGCTATAATAGCCTTAATTATAATAATAGCTATTTAAGAGTTTTAGCATTGAAATATTTCTAACATCTGATGGTGATAGTTCTTGCTTTCGCCGTCAGATGGCAGCACGTCCTCTGTCCATTAAGCGTTCTTTGATTAACAAGATGAAGCTAAAGGAACTGTGCACGCACATATTCTTCTCTTTTGAAAAATGGAAGATTATGAAACTGATCGAAAAACGTATTTGTAATTACTTCACTTTAAATAACATTTTCGAATTTATTTATATTTATTAATTAAAATCATATGTCCTTATCAGACTAATGGGCTTCAATCTCCACATTCCTAAAGTTCTTTAATTCTGTGTTTAGTTAATATCCCTTAAAGATTTAGACAGAATTCGAACTCGGATCTTTCATTCCAGAATCAAAAGTATATATTTGGTTATTATTTACAACGGCAGGTCATTCATAGTGCAGCAAATTATATAACAGTTGGTATATACACTATGTTGAAATAAGCAGTGGGGCAGCTGAATTTCGGATAAATATAAATTACACACATCTCACCCTACTTTGTCCCTGATTTCACTTTTCCATCTTTCTAGATAAGCTCTCCATTAGTCTATGATAACATCATTTAGGTGTTTTGGTACGTTGTGTTTTCCACGTGGTCATCAAACCATATATTATTGTTGACTGAGTGGTTTCACATAAACTTGACATTCCAGTTTATCCACAGTTCTTCCTCTGTGGGATCTATTCCATACAATTGCCTCAATGAAGTAAGTATTGCATTTCCCTCTGAGTTTATCCTTACAAGTCATTTCAGGGGAAATATTCCGATCTTTTACCATATGTGATACTATTAACCTGTGTCCATGCGGACTCTTTGGCCTCTGATAGACCACTGATGTGACATCCTATGCTAGCGTCTCCCTACAAGTGTGTAAGTTCTTCACGTGCCATTAATAAAATATAGATGCACACTGGACTCTTCGGTTATATTTGCTTGTCGTATATAATTAGATATCACAGTCGTATGTTCCTAGGTGCTAATCTTTCATTGAAGAAACTGCGTATTCTACAAGTTACGATCTCATCATTACTACTTCTAAGCCTGTGTGTCATTTATACAAAGTCCGTTTGCAAACACTGCATCATTCCCTGCGGAAAACGTTTTTTTTTTTCAGTAGTTTTCTCGAGCGTTTTTTCCTTTTCCAAGGAGTTCAAACCTAAACATAAACTTGGCAAGTACTGATTCATTCAGCTAAACATAATATTGATTCAACTCAGCATACGCTTTGTCATACATTATGTGAGTCTACAGAGACTTCTGAACTATTTATTTATTAATTACGAAATGAACAATTCACGAACCAGAAAAAAATATATATATATAATACATAGTTATTTAAAATTCCGGTAATTGGTAACCAACAAATTTAAGAGAAAACAATAGCAACTTGTAATAAGATAAACTGGTCTTCATTAAAATAAATAGAGAAAGAGAGGGGGAAGTTAGAAGTGGGTAAACGTGAGATATTTGTTCTATAGGTCAGTTTCCAGATGAATTTTCATCTAGAGAGGTACTAGATGAAAACTTAGGTTTTTTTTTTCAGAGATAACACTGGAGAAAAAAATAATCACTTTATGATTTTTTTCTCCGTTGGACTGCTAAATTTTTCTCATAGAGTAATTTCTAAACGTCATAAGCGGTTTATTTATATGTTTGAAACCCTTAATTAACCAATGAGTGCATTCTGTATGCATTTATCGAATATTCGTTTAAAGATCTTTAGGATAGTTTGAAATAGTTTAACATGTGTCGAATCTACAGAAGTTCGATTTTTTTTTTCAAAGAAATTCCTCAATTCGTTGTGACAGGATGCTGTCTTTGCCTCCTTCTACTTCCCCTAGTGTCGTAGAAAGAGGAAAAGGAGGATGATATCTTATCTTTTTTTTTTTTTTTTTTGCCAGAAAAAAAAAAAAACAGACAAGACATCATTGAATGATGATCCGTAAACGGTTTGTAAGCCTTTCTGATATCAGTCTGATTATACTTGTCACTTCTATACTCGTTCGTTAGCGATTAATATCATACGTCAGTTATTTTACTTGTTACATTGAATAATTTATGTTTTCTCTTCACATTTTTTATTTTGTATCTCGTATTTCATTCATCAACGACTCTAGAAAGATAGGAAAGAAATTTAGCTTTAACACCGGATGTCCTTCCGGACGCCAGACACAGTGAAATGCAGACCGAATTTATATTCTATGCTTTGCATTAAACATTGAGTTTTTTTTTTTCCATTACCGTGAGGCCCACTAATTGATATATGCTTCCGTTTACTTTTTATCGCATTCGTAAAGGTAGGATGTACACGTCATTATTCTGAAAGTTGATAACGGTCCACTCTAAAAAAAACTAAATACTTTTGTGTTTAAAAAAGATGGGATCCCATTAACGAGAGGTATTAAAGTTTATTTTTTATATATATTCTACACTGCTCTAGAGACACGTGAAAATATTTCAAGGCACTTTAGGCTTCCAATAAATGGGGAAGTAGTCGCACACCAATCGATAAAAGTCATCTTCCATCTACCTAAAGACAACCACAAACATTCCCATGTCAAAGAGGAGATTCGAACTTAGCCTGTTGGTTGGAGAACGGATATGCTAACCACTTAAGTGGAAATACACTTATAGACAACTGAGAAAGCAAAATGTAGAGAGTTCGATAAATAAATCTCCACGTACATTTCAGAAGCAATGAGTGGCGTGTAACCATCTTGGAACAAAAGACGCAATTGAGTTAAATCAATAAGGTTTTTATTGAGCATATCATCAGAATTTAACGATACAAAGTACACCCTCTGTCCAAAAAGAAACCAAACTTTTCAAAAAAAGAAGAAACTAGTGACGCCACCTGTGTATCTTTTTGTTGTCGAAGGCAGCAACTTTCATTAGTGTTGTGTCAACTGTTTATGACATGTGTTTCATTACAAGCCGAGTTATAGTACCAAGAGTGACAGTGTGTTTTGACGAACGATCGGAAAATGAGTTTCAAACAAAGAGCTGCGATTGTCTTTTGTGTTAAACTTGGTAAAATTTTTACCGAAACGCATCAAATGCTTCAAAAAACATACGGTGATGAATGCTTATCCCGTACTCAAGTTTACGAGTGTTTAAGCGATTTCAAAGGGTCGTGAGACGGGTGTGGAAGACGAAAAGCCGGGAGATCCAAAATCTGGACTGAGCGAAGTTAACATCCAAAAAGTGCGTGATTTCATCAAAGAAAATCCGAAATCGTCCGTGCGATTGATTGAAGATAAATCGGGGCTTCCAAAATCAACCGTGCACAACCTTTTGACCGAGAGTTTGGATCTTCGTAAATTGAATTCGCAATTTGTACCATCTCATCGTTCGAACATTGTGAGACAGGTTTTGAGCAAAAACCAAGTTTGTGTTGGATCACTCGCCGTATTCACCTGATTTAGCATCCTGTGACGTCTTTCTCTTCCCCCGACTTCATTTGCCGATGAAAGGAAAGCGATACGACACCATTGAAAACGTTCAAACGGCAGTAACCACGACCCTCAACAGTGTCCCAAAAACCGATATAAAAAACTCATTTAACGAATTAATTGACCGTGCCAAACGCTGTATCGAAGCTGAGAGAGAGTATATTGATTGAAATAAATGATTTGAATAATTATAATTGGGCTGTGTTTTATTTTCTATCAAAGGTTAGATTTCTTTTTGGACAGAGGATGTATAGCAACAAAGCTTAAACTTGTATATATGGAGTCTAAATACGATCCCTAAAGGTTAGGCTACTTGGCTCGGCACAGTACAACTTTTCTTGAAACTATTTGACCTAATTACCTAAACTCAATAGCAAATTGGTGTTAAACACCTTGAAATATCTTATTCAGTAACCATGGTAACTATCATCACTCGCACATCATAGCGCATGTCATGCCTATTATAGGTAACAGAAAACTGACATGCTGTTAAAAACTGGGATAATTATCAACACTGTTTCTCTTTTCTTTATACTGACTCGGTCTCACATATAAGATTTTCTTTTGGGAGATTCTTTTTATTTTACCTGTAATATTAAAATCATCATTACATTACTGTATTTTCGCATACGTAACACTTGGTTCAAGACAACTACACAACTGAATGTAATATTTTATCCAGTCTGTTTGGTCTTGGGACAAAACAATGATTGTACTGGAAGGACTAGTGCAGTATAAATTTTCCTGGCAAGGGAAGGATGGGATTGCCATCTTTCTTTAAGTACACGTGTAGGCCAGTGCTTGGACATTCCATTATTTTATGGAGATTCACTGAGCTCTGACACACATCAATCTTTTCTTTTATTCTCCTGCTGTCCCGTATATCTATCTCGGAGCTGCTGTGTTTTGTTGCTTGTGGCTACCACGTGCGTTTCTGCCTCCATGAATCAAACTCTCTTTTCGCGTTATAAAAACCCTCTACACTCATCAGCCCATCAAGATGTCGCCTTAAGCAAGGCTCTAGGGTGTCTTTGAAGGTAATGGCGTAGAATAGCCCTTTTTTGAGCTACTGATCAGAGACCTCGGACGGAAGATGATGTCACTTAGGGTCAACTGATTTATGGTTAAGCATGTAGAAAGAGAGAATAGCTCACTTTGTCATGGTTCGCTCTGTCGTGACATCCATAAAACTTTGGATCTCATAATGAAAAGTATTTCTATCGATTCGCAGAGCGAGCACACACACACACACACACACACACACACACACACACACACACGCACACACACGCACACACACACACACACACACACACACACACACACACACACACACACACACACACACACACACACACACACACACACACACACACACACACACACACACACACACGTGTATTTTCTTGAAATACACTTTGGGAATCAGTTGAATCTTCGTCAGATATTCAACAATGTCCAGATATCCAAAATTTATCTGTTGCCAATTTCCAAATTTTATTTTAATTCATCAGCTTTATGTCCAATATTCGTGTCTAGTCGTTGGTATTGTTTAAATGAGCACATAAATATCCTATTTACATAAATGATAGTCTCTGTGATACATTTGGAAGAATGAATATGTACTTAAGTCCAAAAGATTTGGATTCAAATCCTGTTTTAGGATCAGATGAACTTCTAAAAGAGCTCTTCAGCTGGAGGCATTCCATAAGGGGGGGGGACAGAATTTTCCCTGTGAAAACTCACCTTCTCTCACACAAAACAAACGCTAGTGAACGATATAATGTGTTTGTGAGCACGCTGGTCGAACGAACAGCATCTCTTCTCTTAACCGAACGCTGCCAATTGTGATCCCACTATATCATGGATGTTTTGTGAATGTCTCTAGGCGACGAATGATTTTTATCATTCTGTTCTAGACTACCACTTCGCTTATAATAAGGGATCTGGAGTGGTTTGAAAAAAGTTATATGTTTGGTCTACAGAGCAAGACTCCGGATTACCTAATCGTTTAGCTTATCCATAGTGTTATGGATAAGCCAAACATAGTGTTATGGATAAGCTAATATTATTTGGGTAGAATCGACTAAGTAAATAAATTTCACAAGTTTTGATAATTCCTGGATTCAAATTATTCATTCCTTTATTCACCGTTAGGCAGCCAAATTAGTCAAAGTTTAAAATATTTTTGCTTTGTGCTATGTAAAATTTTTCTAGCTTTAAACCTCTAGATGGCCTTGCTGATTTAAGTTTATAATTATATGGAACTTAATAACTTAAATCAAATCAATACAAAAATTAGATAAATAAATCAATAAATATGTTATCAATACGAGATAAATCTTGATATTTAGTAACAAGTTGATTACTCGAAACATGTATACATATAACTAGTGTATTAATATCTAAAGTAAAATAGTCGATATTAAATTACCAAACTCCCAAAATGTTCTTGCCAATCGTATTAATTCATACATTATAATGCATATAAAAAGATGTCAAATATTAATTTGATTTCATGTTTGACGTCTTTCTCTTTCAAAAAAAAAACGAATAATAATTTAATTAATATTGTGTAAATTTTGTAAAATTCACACGATCATCTCAAAAAAGAAAATACAAATCGTGTAAAACCACCAGAAAGCAAGGTATACTTCGAACAGCAGCGCCATCGGTGGAATGTTTTCTAAAACACCTCGATGGTTTCTTAGTCTGGTGTTTTAGAAGTTGTATATAACACTGTATGTCGAATTTTATTTCTATGTAAAAGTAACAAAAGCATTCAAAATTCAGTGGCTTCTTTAGACGGGTGTTCATATGTCGTTAAATATAGTGTCATAATTTGGAAATTCTATTCCACAAAAAAAAAAAAAAAAAGTTTTTATTAGTGTCGTTTATCCAACTTGCATAGATCCGATAAGAACCGTAATTTTCTTCGGTGTGGAATTTCTTAATAGTGAAGATGTCAGGGGTGTTTCTCATCTTATCTTCACCTAGTGGCTTATCGGAGAACCACACGCGTCGTCTTGTCTCTGCTTTAAGAGCTGCCCTAAGAAACAAGACCTGATCAAATGATAAGAACTCAGACTGCCCGTTTGCGTTACCTTCGTTTTGGGTTCGCAGATAACACGCTTTAAGAAAAGATACGTTCTGAGCTAAGATAGTCGGAGTTTGCGAGGGCCACTGCTTCTTGTTAAGAGTCTTGCATTTAATCCTGAAGGAATGATAATTATCTTAATTGGTGTTCAGGTATCTAGACATCATTTTTATTTCTGTTAAATTCTGGTTGCTTCCCTCCTCTTTCTGTCCTAATTTAATTGAATGATAGTGGAAGAATTAGGAATATTTATACATTATTTTATGCGTAACGTCCACTTTTGAAACAACAAGAAAAAATAAACGAGTCGGTTAGAGGAAACTACATCAAGATTTAAGACTTAAATAATTAAAAAAAAAGCCAGTTTTAATACTTAAAAAGAAATATCATTATGACGTTTGTTGAACTTTGACACATAACCGGACGTGTTTCACTTCATGCAAAAATAATCTCGAATAAAAACCTTCACAATAAACACGAACGAACCACAGTCATTTGCATACCAGTGATCGATTACGTAGATAATCACATCGTTGTCAACATATTGACTATGTGGTCATTAGCTCAGAAGACATGCCTTGAAAACTCTGTCCTCCCCCTCCTCCCTCCACTTTCCTCTCTATAACGACATCTATTGTTCTTTGTTTTCGCTTCCGGATTTTCTTCTTACTTTTTTTCAGAATTTACATTCAAGTTTATTGTTCCGAGAACCAACAATTGTTTTGCCTTCGGGGTTGAAGGATCACTGTCTGTAGGTTTAAGTGTTTTTTGCTGTCACAATTAATGGATTAACTTTAAAAAAATCATCCGTTGACACTAACGACATCGATGCGAAAATGTAAAACTGATTGTTTAAAAAAATTAATTATTTAGACTTCGTTTCGTATCTGTTTTTTTTTTTTATGCAAACAATAAAAGACAGCATTTTGATCTAACTACGTTTGCATTTTACATATTTGAATCTATTTCTTCACTGGAAGAAATAATCGAAGTTTAGAATTCAACTGCGCTGAATGTTCCTACTAAATTATTCATTTCTTCACTTCTATGAAGGGAGAAAATTACTGGATATTTAAACCGAAATTTGATATGTAAAGTGTAAAATAAATACTGTACATTTCTGAAAAATTTCTCTGTCGTTTTTTTTTAAAATGAAATCATGTAAATTTGATTCTATTTCATTGCCCATGATAGAAGCATATTGATTTTTTCCTTAGTAGTCGATTCGGTGTTAAAAAAAAAAAATGTAGACTTAATTTTACAGAAGGACTGAAATATGGGATGTCGTGCGACTGAAAACGAAGAATACACCCTGTGGTGTGTGTGTGTGTGTGTATATATATATATATATATATATATATATATATATATGAAAAAAGAAACAGCGGTAAAAGTGTAAAAAAAAAGTACATCCTGACTGAGAGAGTAATGCTTAAAATTCTGACTGCCTCTCCCATCCTCTTTTTTTGTGTGCGTGTGTAGCAGGACAAACTGGTCCTAAGACCCCTAAGATCGTATAACGGTAACAGGCACGTAAGATTAAGGCAACCAATTAAGTGAGGCCTGCCATCTTGAAAGTCGTGACTCTTGTAACCATTAAAACGCAAGGCTTCAGGCCACAACGGACCTTCTTGGAATGAATGAGTGAAGAGGGGAGAGGTTTACGTCCCCTTTCCCCTTTCTCTCGACACACACACACACACACACACACACACACACACACACACACACACACACACACACACACACACACAAACTTGCGTGTATGTGTGTGTGCGCGCGCGTGCGTGCCTGATTGCACGCATGCGTGTAGGTCTTTTTTTTTCTTGTTTGTGCTGCTGGGTGTGCATGTGGGTACCGTTAAACGCAGATAGCAATCAAGCGAGTATAACGGTATCCCAAGTTTTTTTTTATGGAAGAAGATCATCTTCGGTCTTTGTATTCATATAAAAACTCGACATAAAAAAAAGTGTTCGCCTTGTTCTTCTTTCTGTTGCTGAATGAATTTTTTTTTTCTATAAGTAGAGATACCTTAAACTTTCTAAACTGAGATTTGAATATACATAGGTGAATCTTTTGACGGTGGGTCTACTGCTAGACTTGTCCGCAGAATAAATGAAAGAGAGAGAGAGAGAGAGAGAGACCTTTGTTCGATTAGAACTACTACCAAATCAGCTAAAGCCAGTGAAAAACTCGAGTGTTCTAGAGGAAAAATATTACGATTTCTGTACAAGATTGGCTAAATCATCGCTAGTTGAAATACAAGAAGTCGTTTTGACTTTTTGTAGTATTTTAGTGTGTGTTGAGAGGGGCGGCAAACTCAGGGACTGCCCCGGGCGGCAAAAGCTCTAGCTACACCACTGGTTTCGTCTACTTTAGAAAATAGATATTTAAGACACTCATAAAGAAAAAGTAAGAAAGAACCTCATCCTGAAAGAGAAAAGTGCTTAGACTTCTGAATCACTCCATTCCTTTCTCTCTCTCTCTCTCTCTCACACACACACACACATGCTTCTAAATCTGCAGTATCACAAGGCAGTCTTTATGAGTGTCTTAAATATCTTTTTTCTAAAGTAGACGAAACCAGTGATGTAGCTAGTGCTGTTGCCGCCCGGGGCGGTTCCTGAGTTTGCCGCCCCTCTCAACACACACCAAAATACTACAAAAAGTCAAAACGAGGTATAGGGAAATAAATTAAAACCCTATATGTTTATTTTTGAAGTAAAACTTTAATTTCAACATTCTAAAATGTTCATTTTCTTGTTTTTCTGTTAGCAAAATCGTCGATGACATTGGCGAAGTCTATTTCATAGCAATGTAGGTAATTCTTAATCAATTTTATTTAGAAAAAACTCCTCTCACAACTAGCAACACTTACAGCAATTCTGAGGAAAATTCGCTGTAGTATTACAATAGTTGGAAATGAGTTCTCGAGACTGTATTTTAGAATTAACTACAAAAGTTCAAAAAGGTTCAAAGTGCCGCCTAGGGCGGACCGTCTCCTCCGCCTCCCCCCTAGCTACGCCTCTGGACGAAACACATCTTTACTGTGTGTTCGTAACCAAGTCTCAAAAGATTAATAATCAAGATTACCAGGTAAGCTTCTTCAACTATCTTAATCTTGAAGTATATCTGTAGTTTGACTTACAAAAAAATAAATCGACATTAATATAAAAATCAATAGCACAGCACTTAATTTTCTAGCAAAAGAATCAATCTAATGAAAAATTAATTAAACTTGCAAAAGTACAAACGCATACCAGAATTACAGCATACAAGACATTAGCAAGAACTTACCTATGGGAGTGAAGCTTGGACCATCAGAAAAGATCAACAACCGATATACGTTACTAGACCTGATGAAAAATATGATAAAAAATAAATATGATACCTTTAATACAGTATATCTAGCAATATAGACAAAACAGTCACAGCATGTAAACAGAATGTATAGGACTTGGCAAGTTCTTCGTTACATCGCTAGGAAGGAAAGTGTAGGAAGACAAGCCAAGAGATAGTTTGAGGCCTTAACAGATGCTTTTAACTTTAATAACTGAATATTAGCAATTGGTTATTATCTAACTATTAACCATTAATTAAAGTAATTTTCTTACTCTGCCGAAGTTTGCTATATCTGTAATTTTTAAGTTTTTGTTTCTTAACTTCAGAAAGTTCTATTTAAGAATCATCTATTTCGTTGATTTCGAATTCCCACTGAAGCTGATCACGATTTATTCAAATACTATTGCACAAAAAATATAGCGACCGAGACACGTGATATTATACGCATGTTGTATGACTCGTTCTTGTATTCCAATGTTCTTGTTCTTGTTCTCTTTCTTGTATACCAGTTTTTCTGTCTTTTCCCTGAAGAAGCTCATGACATGTGGAGCGAAATATGTACGAGTAATAAATTATGTCGAGTTTTCTCTTTAGATTATATCGAGTTTTTCCCCTTATCGTGGTGTTTTATTCTGCGTATGAAAAGTATGTGTAACGCGCATGTCTCTATTAAACAACGAATAAATTTCATACTTTTCATACGCAGATTAAAAATCTCATACTGAGATTTTTAATCTGCGTCAAGGGACATGCATTACTAAAACACCACGATAAGTGGACTGCTTACTCCGACCTTGAGATTTTAAACGAGCTTCCTGGAGGAAGAAAGATTTACCAACAAACTAAATATTATTATTATTATTATTATTATTATTATTATTATGAATATCTTTGCATGGATGTCTTTCTGACAAAAATAAAATAAAATACAATAACTCCCTCTGATTTTTTTTAAAGACAAATCTCTGATATATAGAATGATAAAAAAAAAGTCTATAAGAGACGCATCATGTGTTTTCATCAGCTAATTGGCTCTTAATATTTTAGGCAGATGATTGGTTTTTTGTTTTATAAACACCATGAAAATAATTTCGGAACGTTCTCAATAGACTTCCGATCTACTGGTCCAACGAAGTTTGAACCTAATAAGCTGATCTTATTTATATATTTCACTTTCCCGATTTTTCCCCTTATTCTCTGTAATCTTTTCTGAAACCCCGTT
This sequence comes from Typopeltis vanoorti, assembly GCF_054136105.1. NCBI lineage: Eukaryota > Metazoa > Arthropoda > Arachnida > Uropygi > Thelyphonidae > Typopeltis > Typopeltis vanoorti. The sequence goes on along the minus strand of NC_143571.1, from coordinate 33,561,299 downwards.
ATTGATTGACTGCTAGTTAAAAAACGAAAGAAAAACATTTTAATATTTTTGCTTTCATTTTACATTTTATGCGCTTATTAATTTCGTCTTATGTTGCAGTTTAAAATATATTCAGATAAAGAGATTTAAATGCCATGTAAGAATGCATAAACAATAAATTTTGACATACTGAAATGCACGATTCTAAAAGACGCCAGGAGAATTTTCATTAAAACTTCGTGATGTAGTGAATGTTCCTCACTATCGAAAAGAGGCGCAGTTGTCGCGCGATCAACCCTTCAGATCAGTATCAACAGCTGTTGGAAATCTTCCATTCGGTCACCAAGAAGGACTGAATGGAACAATAGACTTCATTCAGTAAGTTCTTGGTTAATGAATTGTGTAGCAACAACAACAGTGTGTGTGTGTGTGTGTGGGTGGGTGGGTGTAAAACTCTGTGGAGGCAATTTTAAAACTTAGACTCCCTATAAGAGACTATCCATTGAAACCTTTTCGCTTCAAAAAAGTTCGGTGACTTTCTTCTTTTTTTCTTTTTTTGGTTCATATCTGCTGACTCTGCTGTTAGAAGAATACGGGAATTTGAGATAATAAAGATTGATACTCGACTCTTCTGTTAGTAATCCATGACAGAAACTTCGAAATTTGTTTTGCTTCGTAGCAGCCCCCCTCCCCTCTCTCTCTCTCTCTCTCTCCTCTCTCTCTCCCTGTTTAATCTGTTTTAATCTGCCTAACACCAGTGAGGAGTTAGGACATCTCAGTTACTCAGTTAGAAGCAATAGCCTTCTCCATTTCGAAAACTGCACATTTTAATATTTTAATAGCAATGCAATCAATCTTCAGAACCTAGACAATTTTCAGTATCATTGTGCTTTTCCAGATGCCACCCATAATAGACACAATAACAGAGTTCTTTTTTTTTTCTAGCAAAGTTCCTTCCTTTCCTTCTTTCAGAGTTCTTAATTGCGTAACAGGAGCCTTCGTAGTTTAATCGATTTTTATCAAGGTTTGTCAACTGAAGGTTAAATTAGACGATCTCACACGAAGGCAGAAGGATCGCAACTAGGCAAACCGACCAGGAAAACACACCCAATTTACACAAAGAATCATGCACGTAGACATAAGATTAGTGTTAGGTCTAAATGCATGTGTAGCTACCTAAAATTATGTTACGAAAGTCAATTTGGGCATACCATGAGCTTTAAGGATTTATGAAGTACCGCTGAATATTATCATTAGCTTTGTGACGGTCTTCAGTTCCTATAAATGGGTGAAAAAACAAACAAAATTGTCCTTCATTTATTTTTTAATTCACCATTTGCATCTATTATTTATATAGATTCGTGGATACAAAGGATCACTGAAGTGAAATTCTGCATATTGGAATAAAACATCAACTTTCAAATCACCAATTTATTCCCTATTGGAATGTTGTGCTTGCCTAGAAATCAAAGGCATGGGTTAGTGTGCTGTTAAAGCAAGGGTTAAATTCTTGGAGATGTCTCCTTCCGAAAATGTAGATTAAACAAAATAACCCAAGAAAAATTATCCCCCACCCCTCGCTTCCGTTGTCGGATCTCCCCTGACACCGAAACTTACTTAAAGGCAACTAGTGGACGGAACAGTTTTTATCTCAGACCCTGCGTGTGTCCTCCGTGGACTTGCCCAGTTCAAGGTTAAGGCCGAGAGCCAGACTGCAATCTCAGAAGATATATTATCTGCGACAATATCAAGACTAATAATTTGGTTGGCAAAGAAAGACGACTGGCACGCGACGCGCAGAACCCTCTCATTACGGGCACTACGACACGTGGCCAGGTCGTCGTTGAGGTTGAGGCCTATCGACTTCATTTTCGTAGTTTTATTTCGTTGCACAGCCCTCTGGCGAAGGAGATTGTGATAGGCGATCGCTCCATCAGTCAAAATTAACGACAGGACCCAATAAGTGGGTGAAGACTTAAGGGGAATAAAAGGGGCCACAACCTAGAGCATGAACCTAGTTATCATGCTGACCCTAGTCTTTGCCACGTGCGCGACAACATGCTTTCTGCGGTGGACATGTCTACAGCCCCCAGGAAAATGTCCAAAACTGTGAATAGCGATCACACCTCGAAGGCCTTACATAATATTTGTATTAACCCCGATGGCCAAGATAACGAGTGCCCAAATGAAAGGCATGCATGAATTAAAACCACGCGAGGGTCTCCAGGTAACCACACGGATTGGAGAAAGGAAGAGGGGATGGGGGGAGTGAGTGGTGATGCGAAGCACGCTCGACAGTTCAATGAAGCGGAACCACATGGAAACGCCCTGAAATAATGTGCCTGTGACAGCGATTTAGAGATTATAATGTCTGAGATGGTGACGATAAATGAGCCTTCGGATACCTCAAATACTCCTAAAGTAGCAAGTAAACCTTCTCAGCTCGACACTTAACACTGCTTATTTCCTCATTACTCGACTGCCCCTTTTTACTCGCTCCCACTAGCAATGATACCTCTTAAGTGTCGATATAAAAAATGTTATGCGAAGGCTTATCTCGAATGGTACTCTTATGAGGATATTCTTGTCTTAACAGACTCCAGGCTCGATTTTCCTTTTCTCAAAAAGAATGTACATTCAAATGGAACCCACGCAAAGGCTCTTGGTAACCACACAGAGCGAGAGAGAGAGAGGACATTCTCTCTATTCATAGTACTGCTTAATGAGGAAATTCATATCGGAAGACCGAAGGAATAAGAGAAAGCCCATGCCTCTTCACTACAGCAATCTTCTGGATTCTCTAACCTCCGTACTAATATTTCAAAACTTCGTGGACAATTATTTAAAAACATGTGATTTAGCACTACATAATTATGATTTATGAATTTGTATTTGAAATATGGCAGTGTGAATTAACATTTTCTGAATTTCTTAAATTAGCATTTTCTAAATGAACACGAGATTCTTGAAATTGCAAAAGAATGTTGAAGAAGTCAAGCAGAAATCTTCAACTAAGATCAAGAACTTTTTTTTTATTAGAAAGCCAAGCGTTCCGTGATGCATCTGCAACAAGCTACAGACAGTTAACAGAGAATCCTTTAGCTTAGATAGGATTCAAATTTAGTTCTTTTCAACTGAAAGCATTACCACTAAGTTTGAATCCTATCTAAAATGCGAAGAAACCTTCATAAGGATTATTTCGAATGATGTTAAGTTAGTCAGGCTTATACAGGGGTGGAAGGGTTTGTTCCATCCGGAAACAAACTCGTTTGTCTCATAGCCTTAGTTGCTTCGGTGTAATTACAAACAACAGAAGTCTGCGTTTTTTTTCCCTTCCCGTAAGTTTAATCTTTTCATCCTAATTCCGTGTACCTCCTCTTCATTTTCAGATTGTTTTTCGCAAAATTAATGAAGAAAGTTAGTTACGTTTTCTTCATTTTCTGAAGCGCCAAAATATTTCAACAAATTACTGTCTGTGATTATGATTATATGCTATGCATCAAAAGTGTCGGCCACATTTTAATCACCGATGATTTATGTGCAGTTTTGGACAGTGAGCGCCAAAAATGGATGATTACAAATAGGGGAAGAACAAAACAAGGATAATAAAAATGTCACCTTTCGTTTTCCTGAACGTCATGCGTTGATAAGCCTGGTCATTCATGAGCATGCCCGTCTCAATGTGATTGGTATTAGTTTGCGCATGACGTCACAAAGAGTTTTTAGCACACTGAGGAGTGTTAAGTACTTGATGGGTTGAAGTGCTTTCGAAATTGCACTCAACCGCTCAGAATAAAAAATGAAAAGTTAGAAAAGGTATAGCACATCAGCGCCATTTGTGGTTAAGAGAAGAAAAATGGAACGTTTTTGTTTTTATGTGAATAAAAATGGGTATTTTTAAGCAGATTAAAAAAAGGTTGCATAAGAATTATATGAATTAACAACACACTCTTACAAAATCTGTTTAACGTTCTCTCCTTCTGAGCAATCCAATATTTTGTCTTTTACTCCAGTCCTCATCCAAACCGTCATCAAAAGAATGTTTCTAGTTTGTCACAACTGACATAATGAAAGCGCCGATTTAAAAAGGAATCCGTAAATACCTTTTCCCTCGCTCACAAATCCGTAACTGTAGTAGCTTCCTTAAAGAGCCTAAGCAGCTGAACTGTCTTGGGCTCTTTTGTCGGGAAAGTTATGGCTTCCTTAGTTGCCATTTAAAGTGGTCCCAAATAGCAAACACAAACCTGTTTTGCTCATCATCAGATCAGTACCGAGAGATTTAAAATTTCTTCTGCTCATCTAAGTGTTTTAGAAAGAATTGGCTTTCGTCGCTTTAGTTGGTACACGTGACCTCACGTAATGTCATCGTATGGATGATAACACACACACACACCTATACCGCCATCTAGTGGACATTTGTTTCCCCATGGAAGTAAAGACTTGAAATGTATTGACTCAAGCATTTGTAACTCATTCGAAGTATTTGAACCAGTTTGACCGATTTTTTTATTGTATATTTTCGCTTAGTATCTGATTGAGTAATTGCTGATCGACTAAGAGAAGAAGAATACATTTGATATCTTAAAGTGCTGGAGGAAGTATGCTTGTAAAATTTCAAACTTATCCAGTAACTACTGATAACAGTTTGCACTGTGGGAGCACCAGTAAAATATATCAGTCATCTTAATATCTTCGAAATCAGTAGTGCATCAGGAAGATTTATAGTTTATAGCATAGTTGTTTGCCAAGAGATAGACATGTCACTGTCTAATAGAAGACAGGAGTGACGTTTCGCCGATGGAGAGCAGTGATGAACGGTGAGGGTCAACTTTTAATTCTCTTAGGTCGAATTTGTATCAAGTTCAAAGAACCTCTCTCAACTTCATAGACGTACTTTGTAGCGTGAGTACAAAGGGAGGAGAGATGAATAAGTATTTAAGAAAATACAAAAATGAAAGGATGCAGTTTGCATAAATTTCCAAATTATTTGTGGAATTTGCATGCGTTATAAAGATAACTTTATAACTCAATGTCACAAGGAAAAAAATGTACATGATATACACTGTCTACAGATAGAAAGATAGTAGATTAGTAATTAAACAGCGTCATAGAAGGGAAGATAAGTGGATGGAGTTCGAGTTCAGATGACCATTAATTAACACATTTGTAAGTAAGAGACCCTGGAGCATCAGTGTGTTATGTCTATCTCAGGCTGGTTGGTATTTTCAAAGAGGAAACATTCTACAAACCGAAGTGTGTGAATTACGTTAGTCTTTGTTATTCCGACTGCACAATAAAGACTTCATTCTAAACAAGCTAACACAAACCGTAATCCAGAAAGAGTCTTTCAAGTTTGCTTCTTGTATAAGCAAACTTGAAAGACTGTATCGTGTGATCCTCGAGAATGTATTTTTTTTAATGTAAATCACACCATGATAGGCTGAGAACCAATAATAGTATCTCTAAGATAACTTCTATTCCTATATATATTTTAACAGCCCATATTTTTTAAAGTAAATGGGAGTTTCAGAATGATTCTGATCAGGAAGAGATTCCTCTTTTAAAATAATTGCGCTTTTGCATCTAAAATTTCCCAGGGATTCTTGGCTCTTCTACTATTATCATCGTCATCATGCTTGTCATGGATTTAGGCCCCTAGAATGGCCTGTTCCGGCCTTAGAAGTCATCGTTGAATCTATTTAGAGGACGTTCTGGTTTTCTTTTTCCTAATGGTTTGTAATTTAAGGCTTGTTTAGGTAATCTTTCTGTTATCATTCTTTCAATGTATTCCATCCATTTATGTTTATATTTTTTAATTTTTTCTATTAATCCACTAATAATGTCACAGAAACAGATATTAGAATAAGTGAATATGCTTACTATATGATATCTTTCCAATATTCCATAGCTATTTCATAACATCAATCAATTAATTGACGTAATTACCATGGTGTAGTTATCAAATTTAAAATTCTTAGTGATTCACAGAATAGTAGACACTTTTCCAAAACAATCTCATATTTCTTTAATAGAAAATTCACCGAAACAAGATCATCATCTTTAAGAATGTTACACTGTAAGTGATTTGGTTTCCAATTCTTATAGATTTCACCTTGAACTCGAATACTAAATCGCTGAGACCCCACATGCAACGACGCAATCAACGCACGTTAATTTTATAACATTCGACTACTGGGCTTAGCAGAAACACCTCGTCTCAAACCTTCACTGTCACTAAGCCTGGCGACTTTGTTTGACAGCCTGTATTTGCTGTCAATGAAACACCGGAAGAAAACAGATGGTTCGACCCTTCGGCCACGTTCCCGCCGTTATTATAAAGCATTTATTACAGGCAAACGCAGTGGCTGGTGTATCATACAGGGTCAGTTAACTATTGGGTGTCTTTTTCGGGTTATATCTCAAACTGAAACCCGAAAGCTTTTTCTTTTTTTTTTGCCCCTCTTATAAGTTTGTATCCTTTTAAGTTATTTTTACGAGAAGCTAAGCAACAGAAGAATACATAATTACAACCCTCTACTGAAGAAATTACAGGTAATTCTGCCAATCATAGAAATTTTCCGGGTTAAATGCTCATTCACAAAACGCGATCTGTCAGTTGCTTTTAAAAAGGTAACAATAAGAAAGGGGGTTAGATTGCGGAACTTTGAAAATACATGATAGAGAGAAAGAGAAAGGCAAAGACATTCCATTCATTTTTAAGCTTTATAAAAATTAAATCTGAAGTCTGTAAATGCAGTTTCGATTTTTATGGAAGGTAGCTTCAAATAAAAATAGTTATAAAAATCCCATGTTTAATAGCTGGAAGTGTTGAAGCATTCTAAAATATTTTCGTCGAGGCCAGAGATGTCGTAATGTTTTATTGAATCATTAATCAAAAGAAGAAGCCTCTTAAATCCTTTATAAATGATGATGACATCTAATAAGTAGACGAAAAAAAACTAACTTGTACTACAGATGTTTCGAACCATCTTTTTAGCCTGGAGCTTTGGTATGCCAAACTGCCACCAGAAAAACAATTAACAGCTCATTTTAGTGAGTCTTGTGTTTCACTTCGTTATTCGTTACTTAACCCACCATAGAGTCAACTTTTGTTTTTAATAGCGGCATCAAAATGAGATTCACAATTAGTGATTTTATATGTTAATCTTTTAATGAATGAATTGGAGAAGGGCATCATCAAATTAGCAGAACTAAACTCGTTATACGTTTACGATAATTTTGATGTGTATTCTACTCACGATTGGAGAAGGCATATAGTGAGCAAACTTCACCATAAAAACAATAAACATGTTGGGAACCATTTTATCTTAAGATGAAATCTCTAAACATCAAAATGCCGCAGTTGGTTCTGGTTTTCAGCCATTGTCCTTCTAGAAAAGCTAAAGCCAATTATACCGAAAAATTTCCTATTTTCCAACTAATTGATACCTACTTTATTATTGTCCTGTTTGACAAAGTTGTACTAAAGATTTGGCGTTTATGGGGCTGTTGTAGTTTCCTTTAAAATTCTTTCAATTCAATAAAAATCGATAATTACGACATGGGATGTTATTATCGGTCGATTTTTAGACAATAACAGCATTAATTAAAGGTACCGACAGAAATTTCCCTTTGGGTAATCTGATGGCATGGAACTTCTCAGAGAGAGATTTTTTTATTGTCGTATCCCCCACATTCAGTTATTATCTCTTTCAGTTAGTCTACTGGTTAAGCAACGGCAGCTTCTAAATTGGGTTTTTTTTTCTTTAGTTCCTCTGTTGTAGTTTTTTTTCTTCCTTTAATTTATTATGCCAATTTAATTTAGCAAAAGAAAAAACTGTTCTAAAATATTACTTGATTTAAGTACTCGATTTTTCATTGCTGTTTTTAACAATGTTTTCATTAATGGCTAAACCTGCCTATGACCTTCTGATAACATGGAACGTCGCAAATACGCGGTCTGCACGCCTGTTAGGGAGAATGAGACTATTCAATCTCACTTATCATCTGTTAAAAAAAAAAAAGTCTTAATAGATGTTGGATACAGTGTTTGAAATTAGGAATATGCAAGATCTGAGATCTCTTTTAAATGAATCTGAGGATTCATTTAAAAGAGGATGAAAACCTCTTTTAAATGAATCTTTCGCCTATTCTGCAATTATTACAATTTCAGGTTAGTTAAAAGTTTAAAAAAATGAAAACATTTTAACCCAGGATACGTTTAGCCTGTAGTAAAAGTGTCAAATGTCAAACGACATAACGGACGATATCCTTCTTCCCTCCACTCTCTCTCTCTCTCTCACACACACACACACGTGTTTGACATAAATGTTATTGCCCAATTGCGTGTTTTCTTTGACTCCCGTTTGGTTTGCAAATATGAGTATAAACACCTGCGGAGTCATCTTCTACGGTTTAAAAAGGAATAACGTGTGTGTGTGTGTGCGCGTAGATATACCCACCGGGAGAACAGGAAATGGGCCTTGGTGTTTGGAAGGATAAGGGCGTTTTGTCTTCTCAATAATTAAGGGGTTTGTTTTATTGTGGAGTATTGGGTCTGTAGAGAAATTTATGACCATATCTTCATTACCGATGGTCTGGGATCGTATAGAAATATTAAGCTCTTATCAGCATTCAAAGTGAAAAAAAAAAAAATAAAAAATAAAAAAAACACACCTATTAATCTAAAAACTTACGAGTGAAAGAGAGTACAAAAAATCTTCAATTATGAGCTACCCTAGAACGGAAGTGGGTTTTTATTTAGTTAGTTTATTTATGTGGTAATTTCCATCGCCTAATTAGATGTATTCATCAGGAACAAGATGTGGATCTCACTGCGGTTTTGTATTATATATGGTGTCTGTCCGTTATACGAGCAGGATTTGTATATTTTGAGGGGGAAAATTGCGTTACTAGGAGAAAGGACTCTTATGGTTACGTCTGAGACTGGCTAATCTAGTCTTACCTAAAAAAAAAGTCCTGTAAATTCTTCAAGTTAAATGAGGTACAATATCACAAAGAATACACAAAATATTTCTGGGTATAAATACAGCGAAAAGTAGTTACCTTTTCCAGTGCTATGAAGTTTACTAACTTTCTAGATAGCCTGCAAAACCACACGATTAGACAATAATATATTGAAATCAGATCCAGCTACAAATTTCGAACTAGTCCTCGTAAGCTAATTATTCGGGTAGGGAACTCAGAAAATGGCATTTTACATTCACAGTGACTGTAGTTCGCAAAAAAAGTCAGATGATGTTGTTTTGCTAAGGAATGTAGCCTGGAGAGTTGAGAACAAACCCTGGCAGAACCGTCAGGCAGAAGTCCTTAATAGTGCAAATTAACAGTTACTATTTTCATGTGAATTCATTGATAAAAGGTTGTAAAACTATCGTACGTTTATAAAAGTGAATAAACTAAGGGTTTGGTAATTCGTAAACCATGCTTTAGAGACCGAACATGGTACTTTTCAAGTCACTTCAGCCTCCAATAAGCAGGAAGGTAATCGCCCATCGGATGATGAAAATGATCTAACATGAGATTCGCACCTAACGTCTGTTGGTTGAAAAGTTGCGAAGATATCCTTTTTCTCGTTTTTGTTTTATATTATTTTATGTTTATTTTACATTTCACGTATACAATATTTCGTTAAGTAGTTTCTTGGTTCAGCCATAAAGTGTATTCCAAATTGAGCTTCTGTACATGTAATCTCAAGCTCGTTTTCATTCGAGTATATATGTGAAAGATTAACAATCGTAGAAATTGCGAAGTAAACGACTAGCATATTGAAGCCATCATGAGTAGTCGAAAAATTACTTCCATATTTTAAGAATATCATCCTTGTCAATGTCTATTTCAGCATGTTGTCTTCTTTATTTGCAAATTTTAGGTCGAGTTGCAGTCAGGTGTAGCTGAAACACTGTCCAACCAACAGACTAAGGATTCGAATTCCACCGCAGGTATGGATGTTTGAGTTGTTTTTCATCAAAAAACACATATATGCACTTTCCGAAGATGGACTGTTACAATGGGAAAATTACACCCAACCCTTCCGCATTTGAGAGAGCCCTTTGTCCTGCGTGGAATTCTACAGGTTTATTATTATAGTAGTCATTGCTGACGTGACAAAGAAAAAAAAAAACCCAGTAAGCTTTTATTATTGTTGTTGTTGTTACTGCTCTTGTCATTCTCCGCCAGGAGATTTATTTCTATAGTGATAACAGCATGTACTCCACAACTTATCAAAATGCCTAATTTATGTAACTAACTTATATGTAACATACTACCAAATGTATTCGGAACACTTTGTATCCTGCAAAGTGCTTTCCTTTTAACATTGTACAACTGAGCAGTATTATCCCAGACACCCTATTAGGAACGTTGCGTATTCTATTCTTGCGTATTCGTGCTTGAAATTTGTAGTTTAACAAAATGACATCGTATAAATATGTGTTGTCGTGTTCAGGGCAACTCGAAGGTAATTTATCCTCAAAACAGATTACATTCTCGACAACGATCCCATTTTTTTATATTTTTTTATTATTCGTTAGGAACCTCCGCGACTTGCACGAGACAAGCACGTGCGCACACTTTTTTAAGCAAATAGAAGTTCAGACTAGTCAGTAATGCAGGTGTTGCTAGATGACATCACAATTCAGGACAAGCTTGGGGTGTCACGCGAAGTACTTTTCCAAACACTCATTAAGGAATGCATTTCGCCTCCGAACGAAAACCACAGTAAGTACCGAAGATGCATCCTCTTATTTTCCCTTTGGTGAATTTCCCAAATCACAATCGTCACGAACAACCGGTTCATTTTAATAATGAATGGATCTGTTCAACCTAATGAGATCTGTTTTTATTCACACTTTTTCCAAACACTGCATGTACAGATTCTTAGTGATGCTTTAACGCCTTTCTGCCATTATATCCAAACGTTCTTTAGTTAATGGAGATGTATAATCGGTTGGACAGTTTTTTGCTTCTTCTTTTAGCAGAGAAAAAAAGAATGCAACAGCTGTCGTGACAGTATTTCGCAGTTCGAAAACGCCACCCTTTCTTCAGTAAGGGTGTCGTTTTCATGAATCTGAAATTGATAAATATCGTTTCTGAAGAATGTCCACTGTATATGATTCAGCATATTGCAGGGCTAGCAAGTATGTTTCTATTATGTAAACTGTAATAAGTTTTAAGAATTGACAGATGTCCCGCAAGAGTTGACAAAAGTAGACCTGGTGGGACTGTCACTAGTTTAGACATGAGGGCTTCTATTTTCATTAGAAGCCCAAAAATTTAATTGTGAAGAAAAATTATTATGAGGTATAAAAATATGGTTTTATTCCCCCCGATAATGGGTAACTACAGAACCGAAAAAAATGTCAATTGGCCAATTCTTTTGCATTAATATAATAATAAAATAAAAAGCATACTTTAAAAAAATAAAGATATTAAAAATAAAATCTGAAATATAATTTACTGATTTCTTAAATAAAAACACAATTATTATATTTTTCTAAGGAGAATAATTTCATTTTGTGATTTCAAAATCATAAACTATCAGTTATCAGATCAACTTAAGACCCATTCGGTCTTAAGTTGATCTGATGTCTGTAATCCCTTAGTATTTAAATACTAAGGGATTACAGACATGTTGTCATTAGTGACAGTCGAGAAAGTAATTACGTCAAAGAATAGTTTCGTTCAAATGGTTTTATACATGAAACCGACCTAGAACACATTTGTTAGTAGTTACATGTGCTAATCACATATAAGTAGGAATTTGCATAATTCTCGGAGTTATGAAGTTGCTGTTCTAAATGGATTTGTCTCCTAGTGAAAGAATAATAATAATTTAAAAGATTACAAGGACAAACTATCTTGTATCATAATACTTTCAATTTAGTTCGCTCCAAGATTGGAAAGGCAAAAATCAAACTGATTAACACATTTTAGACGATGAGAAATTATGGCTAAATCCGACTATGTAACCTGCCGACGATATGATTTTAATACTGATGGTCTACAGTCACTTAGGTTCCTTGCACAGGAGAACGTGGAACACAAATTCAAATGATAGAAACACTCCTGTAAACTAAAGAACTGTTTCCAGTGACTGAATCAAACTATTTGACCATGTTTATGTATTGGCACTCCCCTGTTTAGCACTCCTACCAGCATCTCTTCTCACTGTGACCTTTCGTTACCGAGTAAACTACATTCCCTCTGGTGATAGAATAGAAAACCAACGATCCTTTTCCTCCTTCTCTCCCAAACTAAATACTGGGGTTGCTATAACAAGCCAAAAAATTAACGACTCATTGTGGCTTGTCCAGGTTCCAGGATTCTTGCTGAGGGTAACCATAGTTTTGACAACACGTATTACTTTCTCAAGATAACTCAATGAACTTAAAAGGGAAAAAAATAAGAAACGTTTACTGAAGTCACATTTTAAGTGGACTAATAACTCATGGCGGGCTTACTAAACCATACATTAGAAGTCATTTAGAAACAGTAGCTAGGGGGTTTCTTTGACGTCTTTATTTGTCCGGCCTACCAACGCCCTCTTGTTTCCTGCGGGAGCCTGTGGGAGGTCCACAAATAAGGCCTTTTAATCGTCCTAATAATACTGGGTCCTCTACCTGGGAACACATAGGGCCTGGACGACTCTCCTTTTTCTGGACTCATTAACTTGTCTTCCGTTGTTCAGCAGATTAGGGACAATACAGCCAGCATTTCCTAATTGACTCACTACACGGCTAATTGTCTCAAAAAGAAATCCTGGATTCTCATTCGGATGAGACTAAAGACATTTTAGTCTTCCTGAATTTTTATTTATATGTATTGTAAATTTAAAGTGTAGCATGCAAAGGGAATTGATCGTCTTCTGTCCTGTATCTATTCGTTAACAAATCTGAATTTTTTTTGTGTATATTTAGTCTCTTTCCGCTGTCACGAATGAATTTATTTGGCAGATGACAATATGAAATTATATTAGTGTAAGTGATTTGAGAGTATTGCACCCAAGTTTGTATTCTTAACACTAGTTGATCACGACATGGCAATTTAGACCTCACCCGATGACTGCACTCTAGGAGGCCTCCCAGAAACACTTTCATATTAATGTGGTTCGTTTATTGATGTGTTATCGAACGCCATTAATTTTCAAAATTTCTCAGAAAATTTTCAGTGCACTAAATACAAGACTTGATCATTTCATTCATATCCAAGCGACCGCTTCCTGGCTATTTACCGTGTGCACTTTCCTATCGTTTTATTGCTACTAGTTGCTATAGACGTTCGCTATATAATTATTGGCCGCTGTTGTACGCAATAAGAGGCAATTTTTGGCAATTAAAGGTCACTAGTAGAGCGTGATAAATATTCAGATAGGCTAACTGGCGCAATCCCAGTAATTAAAGTCAAATTGGTAGTCAAAGTAGAGCTGCAAACCGGCTTCTGATAATAGATTTATCTTGTGAAGATAATGAAGCGAAGGAAGTCATTTATCTTGGTGAAATGCATAATTCCTTATTAATATAAATTAGCTTCTGAAACATAGTTCGGCTGTGTGTGTATAGTTGAGTGAACTATCAGAAATTGGTCAAGCCAACCTACTCATTGTGAAGAAACAGGTTGATTAGTTAAATGTTCTTAAAGTTTTCGATACCTTTTATAGGTATCGAAAATTGCATATTAAATATCGACACCCTAATGGCCTTTACAAAAAAAAGCGTGTTTTTACTTTAACTGAAAATTTTAGAGAGTTAGAAATCGATGTAAATTGAAGAGAAAGAGATAAGGAACCCAAAACTTTTTTTTTTTTTGGTATTGTTGTATGTAAATCCCTCTCCCCACTCTCCCAAAAAAGGGAAACATCTCGTCGGAAACATCAAGGTCCAAATTAGACGTTAGTTGAAGGTTTGTACATTTTATAATTTACATGCCTATAATATAAAAGTATTTAATCTGATTAAAAAACAACATAATAAATACATAAACTATCAAAGTTCATTGCAAACACACATAAATGTTAGACATGACATTAACATAAAATTAAAAAATGTCTTGTTGTTTATGTATTGACTTGCCACCTTGTCTATTTGTGAAAAAATCTCAGTTTCTGGAAGGTAAACCTCTGGCATCTTCATATAAGGACTGGCTAACTTTGCCTTCAGGTGCCAAGGCATTATGATTAAGGTGTCTGGCGTCCTACAGGATTAGAATTTGATTTTTTTATTTTTTATTTTTTAATTAAAGGGCACCTATAATTCTGTATCCAGACAAGAGCCTGGGCAGATATGATGTGCTAATTACATATTCCGCTAGTTTCCAATGTCCTAAAAACTACAGTCCAGATACTGGTATCAAACATTCCATCTTCTCTGCTTAAGTTAGCTAAAACTCTTTTTGATCTCGCAGATTCAAACTGAAACGGCAAACTTTCTTTTCGAACCATATTTGAAAAGAAAGGTATAGTGGGTTTCTTTAAATAAACCACTTAAACAACAAAAAACCTCGTCGTCATTACAGTGGGATTCGAAAAAAAAAGACAGTTTGGATAGCATGAACTTTGACATAAGAGCACTTTGATTCTTCTCAAATTCTCAAAAGTGATCCGAGGAAGAACGCCAACTTGTTTAGAAGGTGACACCCAAAGTAATCATCGTACATTCAAAAACCCTTACGATTTCATATTCTTAAAACGTTTTATGAAAGATCTAGTGACGAAATCTTCGAAAAAATTAAGAGTTTGTTGTTCTGTCGCAAATCAAAAATGTAAAACAAGTTGAATGAAAAAATAATAATAAATCGAGTACGAATATACTCTCAAGGTCATCCAACCTATTATATAAGTTAAAAAAAAGTTTCAATTCGCTCTTTTCCATTTGCCAATGCTTATTATATCTCGAGGGATACCCATCAGTCAGCTCTAGAATCAGAATGACATATAGAACAATGCACAGCCATTCAGATTTTTGTCTATAAAGTAGTGAAATCCTCAGAAAATTTTCAGAAGGAATATCAGCAAAGTACAGTGAATAGTGTATCATTATTATTTTACCAGAGATCTGAAAGGAGTCAGGAACTCATCGATGAAGGCCATACCATCGACACCAGCTGTCATACCTGTTCTTGAATTCACCTCTCATCCTTTCTTGATTGCATTTCTTCTTGATTTCCATGCACATCCTCTCTCCATCCACCATAAAATTAAACATTACATTTACTGGTGCCCTATATGACTCTTCCAGAGGTTTTTAGTCTCTGTCATATCACCCTTCCTTCTCATGTTTGTAAGTATCCTTTAGTCCACAAATTCTCAATCCGTCCTCATAATTTACGTTCCACAGTCTTGATATTATCGTTAACACACTCTCTCTACATCCTCTCCACTGTATCTACATCATCACGAAAACCAGGAGACCGCAATAGGCCAGATGAGGTAGTATCAAGGCTTTATAAAGAGGTAAAATGACATCCTTATCTTTACACGTCAAGGTTCGTTTCAGCATTGCAATTATCCTCTGAGTTGTATTTGCAATCTCTACTATACGGTCCTTGAATTTCAACTTCTTATCTATTAAAACTTCAAGATTCCAAGCATGGCCAGTTTCCTCTAGCATAAATACGCAAATCATTGGATATTTCATTACATCAGTATGCCTAACTTAACATTTACTAACATTGAACTTATTGCCATTTCACATGCCCACAATTCCAGCCTATTCGAATCATCCAGGAAGTGCTGCATGTCAATGACATTCCTGATTAACCTTTCTATCTTTGCATTAGTATCAAAGATAGAACTGTTCCTGAAGTATAATCATAAAATTTTCAAATTTAGATTATAAAATGCGAGCAAGTTACTCAAACGTCATCTTGTCTTAGCAAACCTATGCTGTACATTGTAGATTAAACCCATTTCTGTCTGCGAGTTCTTACCAACTTTTCCAGATTATTATTATTATGATTATGAACAGCGAGCTTCAGAGGTTCAGGAAGTAAAAAAACGATAAATGAGTCCACGAATGGATGAAAATTCAAAACGGGAAAATCCTACTATTTGCAGAAGACAAGGATTACTGTGAAGGTCTTTTACATCCTACCATGGTCTTCCTTGTTTCACTATGGCTGTACCTTGCAAGTGCAGCCACAAAGAATTCATGAACTGAAATTTGAAAGTGTTTTTTATAATCCAGACTTCGCTCCGAGTGTTTATCACATTTTTGGTTTTGTAATGATTATCAACCAAAATACAATTTGGTGCTTTAAAAGAACGTAACATGAGTTCAACTTAGTGTAAAATATTATACATTTCACCATTTGATACTTAATAAAAATTGCCTTTTTTTATTAGCCTTCCCATTTATAATCTGGGAAGACAAATCATAAGACGTAATTAAACAGAAGCAAAATAGTATTGTCCTTGAGGAGAAAAAAAGGCTGCATATAATAAATAAAACAGGAAGATGGTATAGGAGTACTTCTTCCCCCTCCCCTTTTTATAGTTATTTAGTTATTTACTTTACCATTTACAGTTTCTTCCATTAAGGGACAAGCTCAGTAAAAGAACGTTCAAACTGCAAATTAGAATAATCGCGTCTCTTAATTATCTTTCTTATAATGTACCGCTTAGTTCAATATGGTAATAAAGCTGACTTTTAACTATTCCGTCGAACTTCGTACCTCCCACCAAGGCAAGACACCTGACCCCACCAATCATCACCGCACCCTTCCCATGACGCAGCATTTGCATAGAACATGGGCAGTAAAGAGAGCTGCGATCTATTCGTTATCGCAGATCCTAGTAATTGTAGCCAAAGGAGTTCTTATCCACCATTACTGCGAGTTATTATGATAAGGACAGACAGGTATGGTACGGAACTGAAATGATGACCTAAGTTATCGCGGTTGAATTTGTTATCCTCATATGGAAGGTACTTATCTGTAGCAGAATGGGGAGGAAAAGAATTCAAAGAACTCCACGTTATCACTCGTACGTCTTAAGCAAAAGGGATTTGTAGATTAAATGATGCCCTGTTGGACAGGTTCTCTATGCGTTTAAAACATCGTCAAACTCCTCTTATTTGTTACTGTTTGTGATAATACGTAAGTTACTGATAGGATACTGACCTATTCGTTGAGTTCTATAAATAGACAGATAGATAGATAGATAGATATAGATAGATAGATAGAGAAAGAGAGAGAGAGAGAGAGGAGGATTGTGCGATATGTCTAATAAAAACCATAAAATAAATAAATGAATAACTACTTATTACTTTCTTCTTAAAGGGAGTAAGCGGAATTTTTTTTACTTTGACCAACTTTTGGAAATCGGTGGGTAGTCAGTCTCCGCCCTCAGTTGTCCACAATAGTTGAGTTCAGGGCTCCCAACGATTTTAATAAAAATAATAAAATAATAGCAAAGTAATTTGTTATTGTCGATCCGATGTAGTCTGCGAACTAGAAGATAAACAAAATGTCTGATTTTCTTTTTCGTGATTTGCAGATTACGAGACCTCTATTTTAAAATATTTTCATAATCAAATCACGTAATGAAAAAAAAAATGGAAACCAACCTTAGCATAAGTAGTTTTAAAAATTCCACATTTACATTAACTGTTTAAAATTAGGCGAAGCAAATTTTGTATAGTTTGTAACTGGAAAGTCAGTGAGCTAAACGAACAAGTTTATGTAAAGTGTAGTTGCGCTTATTCAAAGTAAATTAAGAACTTGATCCATCCTTTGTTTAATCATAAGAGTATGAGAGCAAGATACGAAATTCTCATAGGAGATAAATCTATAGTTTCATACGTTGGGAATTTCCAAACACAGAAGGAAATCAGGCCATGTACTGTTATAAAATACGAAACATTGAAATATTTTTTTGTGTAATACAAGGTGGTAGAATAGGAAAATTTACATTCCATTCTAAAGTCTCATGCAATGAACACAGAAGGCGAACCTTATACACACTGATTATAAAGACCGGCCTAAATTACTCAAGTCATAATTATTGATTGACCTCTAGGTTGTGCTCTTAATTATGCAATACTTAAAGATTAATATTTAGCGGCCATTAGCTGTAACAGGTTTGAATATTGAAACCACACATGGATAAGAGATGGAGGTCTTAAACTTTATCAGTTATCCATGTGTTTGAAATTGCCTAAGGTATAAATATATTGATTTTCAAAGGTAAACATTCGTACTGACCTGGAAAGTGGCCAACTGTAATGGATGTTCCAGTCAGGACAGGTTACATGCAGAACTACAAATCTGGAAATTATGACAGACTGAGGAGAATACTATCTTGGGTCCCATGGTATCACTTGTTGAATGGCAAGGATATCAGCAGTGCATGGGCAGCTTTGAAAAGATGCTTAAATGATGCGGTATCCGAATGCGTCCCTACAGTTCTAAGAACAAATAGAATAGGAGTGAAATGGATGTACAATCTTATTAAACAAGAGTCTGTAAGAAGAAGAAGATGATAATGATGTGGAAGGAATATCTTGATAATAAGCGTGAGAGGAGTTATGAAATATATAAAGCTCAGACTAGTAAAATGACGAGTATTGAACGGAAAGCAAAGTTGGAGTATGAAAAGAAATGACTGCACCAATAACGGCAACGCAAACGAATTTTAGCGTCATGTTGCAAGTAAAAGAAAGGATAAATGTCTAAGAATAACTTTACTGACTGCATACGTTACCCTAGTACAGAATTAGATGAAGTAGTTAAAAATTAGTGTTCACTTCACCAGTATCTATCAACCTGGTGTATGTAACATATTATGCAGCGCTACATTGGGTGGATATTGGTGAAATGAGCACTCATTATTTGAACTACAAGTTTGGACATTGAAAATGCAGGTACGTGAGAACGAGGTTCTAGTGCTGTTACATAACCTGGATAAGAATTTGGCAATTGGGAATGATGGGATGTCAGCAAGCCTATTAAAGAAATGTTCACCTCAACTGACTAGGCCCTTGACATGATTGTCTAATTTGAGTCTTAGCCCAGGAAAGATCCCACAGGAATGGAAAGAATATAACGATAATGGCTTTCAGTTCAGTGTTAGGTAAAGTTATGCACTATGGTGTGATGCAATATCCAACAGTATATTTTAGTGGGATTATGCTAGGCGTAACTGATGAGGCTAGAGATCTTGGAGTTATAGTGTACAGAAAGTTAAAATTCACGGCTTACCTAACAAAAATTGCAAATTCAACTCTGAGGATAATTGCGATGTTGAAACGAGCATTGACATGTAAGAATATGAAGTCATTTTGGCTCTTTACAAGGCCTTGATACGACGTCACCTGGAGTACTGTGCGCAGATTTGGTTTCATGGGTTCCAAACGGATAAAGAAGCTGTGGAAAGACTGCAAGGAAAAGTTACCAAGATTATATCGGGATTATGGAATGTAGACTACGACGATAGATTGAGAGTATGTGGATTGCAGACACTGTAGAAAGAAGAAAGAGGAGTGATATTTAGAGGGCGCTATGAGATATCGGTTGATAAAATTTTTCGTTATAAGGAAGGTGAGGAGAGGACAAGAAGCATCCGAGGAAGTAAAGTTTGTGTGCAGTTAAGAATGGGAATGAGAGCTAGATTTTTCTCTCACTGAGCAGTGCAGTGAGTGCGTGAATGGAATAGTCTGTCTGTTAAAACAGTAAGTGCATCTAGTGTGAATGAATTTATTGGAAGGTATGGCTTTCGCGATGAGTCCTTGACTCCTGGAGTTATAATAATAATAATACACACACACACACATGTAGGATTTAAAAAATACAATTCTAGGCCTCATGTCAGGGAAGGTAGAACTGATGCTTCAATGTTGTCAAGGTCTCGGTTCAGAAGTTGCTATTGTATGGATTCGAACATGCAACAGAGTAGATGAAGGGTCCAACCAATGTCACAACTTTGGTCGCAGTTGATGCTGAAAAAAAAATTAAGCGGTAAATCCTGAGAAGAACGGCATGCTTAAGAAAAATATGATTACATTCATAGGCAGCGATCAGTATCACCTCGTTGCTTGGTCCTTGCATGAGTTTCTTTTGTTTGGTAACAGAGAATCTTGACACCTCATTACCATGATTTCAGTTCAGTAATGTAAGAAACATTTTGGTACCAATTTTTTGAACATATATTTGGCCATCTATTAAAGATCCTCTGCGGTTACTTGTTATATCAATTCATACCCAATGCTGCCATCTGCACGCTACAGTCATTATTAGATTGTTCATCATTATTGACTTATCTTTCCACTGCTTTCTTCTCCTAATCCTCGTGTGTATTAATGAAATTTAAATTCGTGTTTATTTTTCTTGGATGCGTTTTTTTCAACTGCAGTCAAAACCAGAACTAACATCTCCATAACAGACGAGGAAAATGCTAATATGCCTTCGAATAAGACGGATTAACCTGTATATCAACAAGAAAGAGAAAGTGAAGAAAAGAGTACTGATCTGTATCCCATTATAATCGACTTTCTAGCAGTCTTTATCAACGATAATGTCGAGCGGTAAAGGCTATAAAGGGGTAGACGTCGCTAGATTACGCAAATAAAAAGGATTCTCACTGCTATATGCATACAGTATCATTAAGTGCTTAGATAACCTCAAGAAATCGCAGACCTTTATAATTGAACAGAGAGAGAGTTTCCAGTGGAAAGAGTACGAAGCCTGTATAAGGAGACAAAATTATCCATCTTAATTAAATTCTCGCCAGGGATGATCCCTACATGTAGAAGCTGTAATCTAATATGAGTGATGAATTGTGGCCGGCAGAAATTTCGAGCAATTTGAATTCCACTCCCCCTCTCTTGAACTTACATCTGCGTGTGGGGGGAACATGAGATAATGTTCATAATGTGTTATTATTTGCAGGTTTCAAATTATAGTCTGTTCTACCCACGCTGGGCAGTTTCCTTGTTCGCCTTCCTTGTTCTGCACTCCGTCCTAAGGGTTTAAAGCTTACTGCAATTTACTGATGCAAAAAAAAAAATACTAAATGAAATACTGTACATAAAAGTGTTGCGAAGTTAAATTTATATTTGTTATTATTAAAGGAATAAAAAAGGATAAAGCTAACAATCTTTCTTTTCTTCTGTGTGTGTGTGTGTGTGTGTGTGTGTGTGTGTGTGTGTGGTGTGTGTGTGTGTGTGTGATTATAAAGTAAGCAGTGTTGGCAATGTCACATACATTGTATTAATTTAGTTCTTACAAATGATTAAGCTTTTTTTTTTTTTTTGCACATAATTCGGTTAAACTGATCTCGTATGAACGGTAAGGTCCTTTATAAAGCCTCTTTGTATGCCAGACGGAAATTGTCTTTGATATTTTGCTAACCATACACCAATATAATGCAATTAAGGCTTCATGTTAACTTTTCTTAATAATTTACGACGATAAATCGAAAATCCCTTCCAAAAAACTTTTTTATTTCACTTTTGCTAATTTTTTGTCACATGTCAGCATATACAAACGAAGAATCCTTAAACTAGTTTTCAATATAACTTTCCATATTTTTTGCCATCGTACCACGAGATCTTTCAATAGCTCTCTCTCTTGTGGAATGTAATCAGCTGCTGTGATTCTTCTCAAGTCTGCATTTTTAATGGTAGAAATTTAACTGGATTGGTTGAATGTTCTCAGATCACTTTCTACATCGTTAACATCAGTCTGATCATATTTAAGCAGCTCGTGCCATTGCTTTATCAATCGTTCTAAACATGTTTTTTCTGTAATCAGCTGCCCAAAACGCATCTAAACATGTTTTTCCTTTCACAAAACGCCATTTCCGGTTAAATTTGAATAGAGTGACATTCTGTGAACATAAAAATCACACGATATTTTAATAACGTCCATTGTGACCCAGCGGAAACAAAGGGCGTTAACAGGAGTGAACGCTATATTAAGAATGCCGTAACATCCAGCGCAGTGTCACCAACTGAGCAAAAAATATGACACAAAAATTAAGGATTTATTTTTTGTTCTGAAATATTCATAACATTACAGTATAGCAAATAAAATGTTCACAGAGTCTTTTTTATTTATCCTCGTGTAAACTCCGGCGTGGTAAGTCGGAGAGCATCTCCACTTTTCAACTAACAGATTATTTCGGACCATCAGACGCCAAGCTGAGCGTAGTCATAGTACTATTTTAACTACTTTCATAGATACAAAATGATTTCAATGTATTAAATACAGTTTACCTTTTTGGCTACTTAACTGTAGATACATCATTGTTTAATGCTAACTTAAACTTACCATTATTTATTATTAATTTGTTTGTTTGTTTTTTTAGTTTATAAATATAGTATATAATATTATAAATTATTTGCATGCTTTTTAGAAAGAATCGTATAAATTAAAAGTAAACCCAAAAGAGAATTCAAGAGTATTTGTTCCCCGACAAGGATTTGGGAATAAAGTGCTGTTTACATGGTAAGTAAACTGCTTTTGAGTCTCGAGTCTTTTTAAACAGTTCTTCGAATTCTTCCCATGTTTCCCAATCTAATCACTAATTAAAATATTTGTTACAACCAACCTTTTCCTTAAAAAGGCAGTTAATAAACGACGTTCAAAGGATAGAGAGAGAACCTATTGCGAAACAGCTAATCGTTCGATGGTTAACCATTCCCCCCCCCCCCCCTCCGCTTCCACCTCTCTCTTTTCCTTGCGGTTTAGACTTCTGCAGCTACTTCGTCTTTAAGTGGGCGGCAGCAGAATACCTATTTGATAAGACGATAACCGTTAGATACTTCGGCTAGACACTAATACCGAACACGTCAAATGACGATGCATCAAAATTCCTATGGCCATCATTATCACTGTGCTATCGCTCTAGCTATCAGCTGTCTGACGTGGGGAGGGGTCGCTGCACACAAGCGGTACAAGCGGGAAAGGATGCGATTACGACAGAAAAATAAGGGGAAGGAGAAGAAACTCAGGTGCAAAGAGATATTCGCATGATATATTGGTAGTAGCCTATCAGATGGTGGCAGTGGCGAGCCATTTAAGGTGTAGCCGGTAGGGTCTTTAGAGAATATGTCTCGTCATTTGCAGGACGCCGCTGGGACCTCACAGCTCGCGAACTCTCCCCTGAACTTATCGTCCCACATTGTCAATATCAATAAATATTCTGTTCTCTTTCTGATGACTTCCTTAAAAGATGCTGCCATTTAGTAACAATTGAAACCGATTTCGATACTTTTTCTGCGAAGACAGTGATTCAGCACATATAAGTAGAAGAATTATAATACATTTTGAAGTAATTAATCCAATATATCACATATCGGTGAATAATGTGTTTCTTCTTTTTATATATTTCTTTATGAGATTGGGAATTTCATTTGAAATAATTCCATTTTTCTCGTCTTAGCATGGTTGATATAGACGAAATCTATATCGCCCATCCTAAGATGAGACAAATGGAATAATTATGCTAAGATTCGGGTCAGAATGGACTAGAAATCGATAACTTTCTTTGGCTTGTTAGAACTCCTCTATACTAGACAGGAAAACACGGAAAAGTCCCCTCAGTCGTAAATTCAGTTGGAATTGGCTGCTGTAACATTTCTTCTGTCAGATAGGAGATAGGTTCGATGAGGAAACTAAGTAAGATACTTATACTAAGTAATGATGAAAGTTTCAAAGCTTTGTGCAGTAGTATGTTCAACCTAATTACCATACATTGGAATGAGACTTTCATTCTCTTATTTAAGGTAAAAATGTAAAAATGTGAATGTAGAAATGATCAGAAAACCATAAAAAAGTGTTTCTCATATGCCGAACAACTTAAACTGAAATTTAACTTATTCGATAAATTTTTTAAACATCCCCAAAATTATCAAAATTTATCAAGCTGTCGTCAGAGCGCGAGCTCTGTGAATTTTTCTCCTAGGTTACCTTCCTCGTAATATTATGTTCGTCTTATGATTCCTCTCTCTCTCTCTCTCTCTCTCTCTCCGTCTAGAATTTAAATCCAAGCCTTTACCAACAGAAGGGAAAACGTTGCAATATTCTTCATTCAGTGTACTGATTACCAATTATTGTAGTGGTTGAGTCTTTTCGTTTTGTTATAATTATGGAACAGCAACTAAGGCTAGCAGCGACGGAAGTGTAGAAGATAACACATGGGGATGAAGACGAATTTACATCCGAGGGGGTATGGAAAAACAAGCAGAACATATTCTCATTACTGAATGAATTTCTGATAATAACCTTGCTTTCATTTCCCCCTCATATTTTGTATGCTATCTAACGTGGCCTCATTATTTTCCTATACAAACTGAGAGGCCATTAATAACGTGTTCATTGACTGCTGCCAATGTTTTTGTTGAAAATATTATCGCATCTCAACTCCCATATTGTAAAAGTGACAGACCATTCCGGAAGTTTTTTATAGTTCCTAAGGAAGCTGTTATCGATATAAAGATATCATCCTATCAGTGAACAACATCGAAGATGTAGCCTCTTGTTAAGGTCCGTTACCTGGCACGTGTCACTTTGGAGAACGGGCTTATCTTTAGGATCGGGCTGTCAGTTCAAATAACGTCAGCACGCAAGAGGATCACTACTGAAATACGACTTGGGTTGAATTTCTTACGTTATCGTTACTCACGTGCCTTTTAGCGTATGTAACCATAATCTGAAGTTTATGTTCTTCTTTATGTACGGGGCTATTGCTCCGGTAGTATTATGAAGAGATGCAGCAACTGATGTATATAGAACAAACGCGGCTGATGTGCTATTACATCATATTTAAGGAGAATATTAGCAATTCCAGCAAATGTAAAATACGATTTCTCATCATGAGTGCAATACTGCAACCTATCTTAATGCATAGCTCTCTAATTTAATTAATTAAAGCAAATAAATTTAATTTGGTTAACCTATCCATGCAAAGATGCTACTCCTATAATTACAAGAAAATCACAAATCTGATGAATAATTTATTAGATTGTATTCGTTGTGATTCTTGTCCAATAATAGGTGGAGAGGTTCTAAATGTGTTTTTGAATTTATCCTATTTACTTTCAATGTTTTTTTTTCATCTTCGTTTTAACTCTTCGCTCTCTCTTACCTACTTTCTTCCCTGCATGCTCTATAACTTTATATTCCTTCATTTATGTTTCCCAAGTTCCTATGCGTAGCTAATTTTCTTTCCCCCTTTCAAAATGTCCCCTTTCTTTTTATCATTTATACCCCCTCTTTCCCTTGTTCCTGTTATGTTCTCTTATCTGTATACACGACTACACTGTTTCTGTGGGTGTTTTCTGTGTCTGAATGTTAGTATCAAATTGGAACAACCCAACAGTTTCTGAAACAAATCACTGGTAATCAAACAAAGGGATAAGGTCCCTGTCCACGAATGCCCACTACTTCAAAAGTTTATTCACTAGCCTGTAATTCCAAATGTTGGTTCCCTGTCACGATGCTGTGTTCGTCTTCAATTAATACCTTGGCGAGATAGGAACCATCAGAGGCAAGACACACGCAGATATTTGTTGCTCAAACATGCAGTCCGTAGTGTGTAATAAGCTGCCAGGGCTATCACGAACAATCCGCCCCTGCATTTGAACAAGGGCTTACCAAGCAGGTATCGCATGTAAAAATGGTACGTGCAATTGTTACAGGAGGAGGAAGCCAGGGGGGGAGGGGGTTCGATTATCAACTGTAAAGAATGCAGTATAGAATGAAGGGGGGGGGGATTTCAAACAGGAATACAATGATGTTTCTCAGAGTAGAAAACCGATAATTTCCGATCAGTGACCTGTACCTGTAGATACGTACCTATCTGCTATTAACCGGTGATGGATGCGATCATAGAAACAGATATTGGTAACAACTTGATGTTGCTGGATGCTGGCTTGATTGTGTTAACAATGGAGGTGGTGATTTATAACACTTAATGAAATAGGAAGACACTTCATTAGAGTGAAAAATGGCCATTCAAATTGATGCAGAACGTATGTGGCAGAACTAGAGCTGATTATACGCTTTTTCCAGCGGTAAAACGTTTAAAAATGCAAATAAAAGGAGGGGTTGGTTTCGTTTTGCGCAAGAAAAGTCATCGAGCTAAAATACTCCGTATGTCAGGGGTTGGATATAAATCTACAGTGTTGCTTTGGTCAATAAGTTATGGAAATTCAGATATGAAATAGCAATGGCCTTCGAACATCTTTGTAAAAGATTAGTTCTTTTTTTTTTAAAAGCGAGAGTGTAAAGATAAAGAAAATGGAAAGTAAGTGGAGGGCATTAAAAGAATATAGAAAGAAAACAGAAATATAATTTAATTAAGCCGTTTCTTTTTTATAACATTTTTTTAAAAAAATTGTAATGTATGATTTTATTAAGCAATAAAGAAATAAGACTATTGAGAGGAGCACGTAACAACAATCGATTGATAAATAATGATTAGTTATGTTCTCGCATGCGGTAACTCTTTTTCAGTAGTCAAGTTATTTTGAGTGAGTTAGCTATCAGCGTGGATGTTAGCGTGGATGAAGGGAGCCTTTGAGAAAGGCTGTAGAAATGAGTGTCTAATACATCTGTAAGAAGCAGATTGAATGACAGCAGAAAAATTAAATATCAACAGATAGATCGTCAAATCCATTCTGATTGAAAATAAAGGCATAAATAGTTTGTGTAAATTTAAGTTTATAAAATTTCCAAAAAAAAAAAATCCTCTATATTAACTGGATCTGATTTGGTCTAACTTTTTGGTCGTAGAATTAAAATACTGAATAAATTCAAAGGTTTGAACTTGTAAACTTGTAGATAATTCACAATATACTTTCGTTACTCGTTAGTTTATTGTGGGACCTCATGAATACTAGAACAAGGCTGTTCCTTGACTGTTATATTGAAAGTTGATTAGACTATTTGCAGTGATTACTACGGATTCAGTCAAAAAGGATTTGGCAGTTTTTTCAAAGATTAAAGATTAATTATACAGTGAGTTAGAGAGTTTACCACAATATTCCAAAGATCAACATCGTGATAATACGAGTGACTTTAATGTACAAGTTTGTAAAGAACTGTTTACAGGGGATATTTAAGAAACATCGCTATTAGGAACTAAGTAATGTTGATAACAGAACAATAAATTTTTGTAGCTTATTATTGAACCAGATATTTCCTTTTGCTTAGTAAGAAGCCGAGTTCATAAATGTAAAGACACTACAGTTATCAAGATGCAATAAAAGGACAATGAAACAATTTTAAAAAACAGAAGGGATTGAAATCAAATACTGATTAAGGAAAAAAAGAAAACGGTTTGTGCCTTTCTGAGTGAAACAAACTCAAGGCGACGTGAAAAACACTTTTAGAACCTGCTTAGCGTACCATGATTAATTCATTCATATCCAAGCAGCAAATGACAAAGAATCCTCTCAAGTCTATGAGACCTTGAATTAAGTAGGACTAAAAGTGAATCAAGTGAAACAAAGCACTTACAAGTAAAAGAAATACCAGAATCAGACAGTGTGTCACCATTGATTATTACAACCTGTAGGCAATACAATCCTCCAAGTGTCTTGGATGGTCTGGAGTGAATATACTTAATCATATTAAAGAAAAGAATTCCAATTCACATAACACGGAAAATGCTACTTTGAACCGAAACATATTTATCACCGGCGCAAATGGCTAAATATTCATGGTGGGGTTAGTCCATTTGGACAGTAAATTATAACACTAAAAAAATAAACTACAGGCTCGTAAAATCTTGGATGATTTAAGAACAAAGTATGACGGTCTAAAGATAATATATTTTAGAATACTCATGACCTCCAAATGACACAAAAGACGTTATGAAGAACAAACATCCTTTCCTACCTCAAATACGCTACTCCAACAGGTCGAAATAGCTGTGCATAAAATAATAAAGTTTCGCTGGAATTAATAACTCTTGGAATGGGAAACCATTACAGAAAATTATTTAGTGGGCCTACCAAACGTCCTTGTATATCCTTCGCTACGCGTGTTGTTTATGATATGGCGTCATCGATAACTGTATGATATTATGTCAAACTGTGTGGTTCAGTGTTACTAAGCTGTTGGACAACGAATTTTCTTATCTTTGTCGCTGTCCTCTCCGAATTCTGATGAAGTATATAAGATTTTGTAGACGCCTTTCTGTCTGGAGGTCATCGCTGCTTCTGTCGTTAGACGGACATCAGTCCCATTTTCTTCTGTCAATCTGTTCACTTGACAAGTGAATCTTTAGCCAAATACGGTTCCAGTGAGATGAAACTCAGGTTCAATAGGCCATTCCTAATCTAATAAATTGCTCGGTCAATATTTATTCCGAAAGGCGACAAACAGGAGATGAGCATTTAAAAGCTATTCAGTGTGTGGTATTCTTTGAACCTGAAGAAGGCTGGAAGTATTTATTTACGAGACAAGAATCTAACACATCAACTTATAGTAGCAGGTGACAATAACCATCAATTCATTCCATCACACCTTAATAACGAAGCCGATATACCGGACGCTACTTGATTACTTTCATCTGCTTCCCATAACTCATCATTTTATCGGCGTCTCTATCACTTTCATCCCCTTGGCCCTCTAAGTAGCCAAAAAATGGATGCCCATCTTTCTTGTGAAGCGAATGACATTGGGGTGTCGACAGAAGCTTCCGCTGTGTAATCCCCACTAAACACGTGCTGTCAGGATGTCGTTAAGGTGAGATAGTTGAGAAAAGGGGGGGAGGTGATGAGGCAAGAAACGGCTTGAAATGTTGTATCGCAGTCTGTGATGATGCACTGTCGCCAAAGAAATAAAAAGCAGAACTATTTATTGATTAAAAAAACGCATAATAGATATCGTGCATAGTTCTTTATGTTAATAGTCGCAATTAAAATTTTGTAATTCAGATTTTCTTAAGTATTTTCTTATTGGCAATATAGTGCTAGAGTGTTCGTTTTTTGAGAAGTTAAAAATCAAAAAGAAAAACGGATTAATGGTTCCAACTTTCGTTAGATGGTGTGACATTTTATGCAAAATGATATCGATTAGGGTTCAATTATAGTGGTTTTAATGGGACCGCTTGCTGCAGGGGTCTAATTGAATACGACTAAAATCGTCTATCGCTGACATCGATTAGATCCCAAAGGAAAACTTTGAAAGGAATAGTCTTATTCTATTTTTTTTCCCATTGGGAATGCTATTCTGGAAAAAGCGTAGTTTCCCCTTAGGAAATGAAAGTTCTTACTTCGTAGAATCCCTTTGAAGTGAAAAAAAAAAAAAAAAAAAACTAGAATGTAAATGGCAACAGTGTGGCTTCAGTCGCCAGTATGAAGCTTTAATATTAGCCGCTTCACACTGACACAATCAAACATTGTATATGTCTGTTTAAAATTCAAACGTTTACAGTTGTTACGTACAATTAGTTGCTGTCTGTTGAATAATGTAATTTTAGAAATACGAGATTAGGTGATGAATATAACCGAAAACAGCAACATTGAGCAGTTTTACCCATTTTGTCTTCTCATTTCAACGTGATTTTATCAGACAAACATTAGCATTAATCTTATTAATATTAATGCGAAATCATATTTATTTTTGTGGTTATCTCACATTCATTTTATGGCATCTCAACGTAGGTAGCACTCTATTTTTCCAACTATCTAAAAGCATATAATTTCCACACAGCAAACTACGAAAGAATATTGATTATAACATTAACATCAACTCAAAATGAACATCTTAAGTATTATACTGTTCTGATCTTCAACATCTCCGACTACCTCACATCATTTATTACATCAATAATTGCTTGACATGATGAGCAAGATCTAAGAAGCTTCACCATTCTATTCTTTATTGCCTTGGAATCTTTTCCAGTTATGTTTCACATTCTCGGAAAGACAACTCGATTAGTGGGCGAGTTACATCAAAAATTCGCAGCGTCAGAAGATAAAGAAAGATGAACGTTTACCCACAATGTACAAGAATGATTATATTGTGCTATCTGCAGTACAACACGCAGTTACGAACAGAGAAACCGATAATATCAACGTCATTTTCACAGCTATGTGCTATTACCATCAGGTCAAGTCTGTTATAGGACTGTAAAGTTGTGTATCGGACACAACTGTAAAATCACAGGTTACGACTTTTTTTTTTTGTTTGTTTGTTTTTCTTTTAACTTGCACAATTACTCTACGAGCTACTATCCGGTTGACTTTCTTTGGAGCATATCTTTGTACCGTTATTTTTGCTTTACGCATTCCACTTCTAAGAAGATACTGAAGAAAAGGTTTGCTTTTCAGATAAACTGCAGGAAATTTATTTAAAATATCCCACCCGTTACATGCACATTATACAAATATATCTCAATAAAGAAAAATGAACTTAAAATAATTAAAACGAACAGTTTTTTTGCTTCATAGAGCAGTAAAAGTTTTAGGTCATGAGCACAACTAGCAATCACTGTGGGATTTCAACATACAGTTGCTGAAGTAGTCCTTGAAATGGTTTCACGTCTTGTCCGAAGTTATTTTATGATAATTAAAAGGGTGACATCAATGAAATATTATAAATGTAAATTTGCTTTGTTCCTTTTGTGAACCACATCTCTAGAAATGGGACATTTTTGATGATCATAATTTATAAAAGAAGCGAATACCAAAGGTAATCTTTACAAATAGCGACTTTAGTTTAGTACTTCTTGTATTCTTACTAAAACATTTAAATTAGAGGCCTTCAGGAGAGCTCTAAATTATGCAGAAAACTACCGAACATTCTTAAATGCCTAACTTCTAATGCAGAGAAAGTTTGGTAGGGAAGACACACCTAACGAAAACAGTTTAGTTAGGTCATTTACTCCGATAACTTTAAGTAATATGTTGGTAATTTAATTATAAAACGATTTAGATTGTATCTTCAGAAGATAGGCCATTAGCGACATCTATAATATCCTGCAAGCGAACCGCAGCAGGATATCAGCAGATGTTGATAGATCAATAGTGACGACAATAACTTTAACTGAAGTAGTGTAACAAATCACTAACGTTTACACAAATATTAGGATCTAAATCTATACTTCGACTCATCTATAGTCGCACTGTAAAACAGATTTCGACAAAATATTTGGGATAGATTTCTTTTGTTGCTAAAGGCCATCTGAAAATTTCAACCCAATCGGAGTTTAAAAAAAAAAAAAAACGATGATGTGACGTCATCGTTCTTTACGATTAATAGCATTCATTCATAATGGTAAATTGGATATTTCATTTTTCTTTTCCTCCCCAAGTTTCTTTTGCAACTGCTTTGCATAACTGCATTTAAAGTTTCTAAGTCCCGATACACGAGTTAATTAATAATGTAAGAAATGTCCACCTTTGGTTTCTTTACTTCTTTATAATTATTGTTCTATTGGATAGCAAGAAACATTTGACAAGGATAATACTATCCATGTACAAGAGGTTGGTAAGAGGTAGTTTTGTTCGTGATGCAAAATTAAAAACAACCCTAAAATTTTAAAGATGAAAAGTGCAAAAATTGTAATTAAATAATTTTTTTAGTCAAGTAACTTTATGCTTCGTTCAAATGAATTTTCATGAGCAACATTTTACTGAACTGGCCATCATCATTCCTCCATTTTTTTTTCGTGATTTTTTTTTCTCCTTAAATTATGCCGATACGGGGTACTGATGACAGATTGTGTAAATTTTCGTGTTTTGGATTTAATAATAAAGAAGAAAAACTCTACAATCTGCCATACTATTTTTGCTCAGATCTGTCTTTAGACATATTTTTTGTAACTTTATAATAGCCGTCGGTAGCTATTTTTATTACACACACATGGCGCGCAAAAATTTTAGCCGAATGATGAATTTTAGGATGTCTTATACGACCTTGTACCAAACTTACACGCATTAAAGTTAGGTCTAAATTAACGGCAAGCATAAAGTCTAAATTAACGTCGCAGAACCACCTTGTCGTAACCACAAGGTGGTTCTGACGAACAATTGTGACCTTCGAGAATTATGTGTAAAAGTTCCTGTAATACTAGCCTTGGGATCAGCAATTACTTTTCAAATTTCATTTAGTGCTGAGTAATGGTAAGCTGCATTTGATTAGTTATCATTATGACAGATGCATGATACTCCGGTGTCATTAAGGCTATAACACGGTGTATTATGTCTATTGATTGCATGTGTTATTCTGGTAGCTTTGTCTGTTTTATGAGAAGAAAAAATTGCTGGGAGATAAAAAATCCTGAAACCTTGTATAAGATTGGGTATCCTTATCGAAAACCTTATAAAGGTCTTTTATCGTTTACGCTACAGGATTTGAATTCCCCCCAGGTCATTCGTTAAAACTAAAAGTCGAAGCATAGAAGGAATCCAGATTTCCTCCAATTTGCATCCTTCTTCGTTTCTTCTTTTTTCATGTCCAGATGATGCCAGCTCAATAATCAAAAGACAAGGCTGATCTCCTAATATCATTCTTCTTCTCCTCCAACTCTTCTAAAGTCGACCAAGACAAATCATCTTCCATAATATCAAGAATAGCTCACGTGATGTTTCCTCTGGTCTTTTGTAATAAAGAAGATGAATTCTAACAGTTTGGATGCAAATAGTCCTGATGGTAAATTTGAGCACCAAAGGGTATTCAAATTTTATTTGTGTTTCCGAATTATATCTATAAAAATATATTTGTGCTTCACGCCCAGAAACTTGATTTTTATTTATATTAATTAATTATGTTTATTCTATTCCATCAGTGGCTTTAACAGGCATTTAAGTGCCCACAGCCTTCCAAGTATCCTTGGATTTCCTAACCGTAATACGAAGATAAGGCGGTTACCCCTGCCTCTAAATATTCTTGTCTGAAAATTGTGTGTGTTCTACTGACCGGTTCGCCTGTTCTGGGGGTCAAAAAACCCTGAGTTTCCGGGAGAAAAAAACCCTATCTCCTATGAGACCGGCTAATTCACCTTTCGTCGAAAGAGACCAGATTCATTCATTCATTTCGTATGGTGATTCAACGACCGTGAGCCTCTTTTACGGGGAGGTACGGCACCACTTCAATCTTTCCTATTTTTAACCGGGCTCGGGACCGGCATAGCTGATAATTATCAGCTATGCCGGTCCCGAATAAATAGGAATTATAATTCAGACCTATGGCTGGAGGGATTGTCTTGTATTCCTGACTGTATCCGTGTGTGTTCATAGGGTGGTTTGCCTGCTTGCTGGATGAAAAATCCCAGATAAACTGGGGGGAAAATCCTGCCGTCCTACGCCCAAGACCGGATAACTTGGCTATGGCTGAGGAAGATCCTTAAGCTCCTCACGTCGTCGACAGGAATCGAACTTAGGACACTCCTTCCCCAGGCATATGGTTGCGAAGCGCGTAACCACTAGACTAACCGCGCGGACAGAGACTAGATAAAGGTTCTTCATGTCACTGACGGGAATCGAACCCAGGTCTTTCCGACCAAAGGGCTTCGTCTATACTGACTGAGCTATGGAGGCTCTAATTATGTTTATTAACTCTGCCAATTATTTCTTACGGACCTGATATACTGGTGTTGTAGCCTTAATATATTTAATAATATTACATAACTGATATGAAAACTGATATGAGATGAAAGTAAAATACAAGCTGCAGAGATGAGATTTTTAAGATCAATTAAAGGATGCACAAAATTGGTTCATATAAGAAATGAAGAAAATAACTAAATATTTACCACGTAAATGAAAAGGAATATAAAGAGAAATGGAAAGAACATCTATCTAGGGTGGAAAAATATCGGCTACCAAAAGAGGTGGATAGATACAGATCAAGGGGAAAGAGAGAGAGAGAGAGAGAGAGAGATCGGCTGCAAGATGGAAAGACTAGTGAAGTCGGAACAGGCAAATGCCTAATCCTTGAAGAGAAGAAGAAGACATAACTTATATTTGATATGTTTACCTTCTTTCCTTATCATGCCAATGGTTAACATGCGAGATGTTTCAAACTAAAATATCCATGAAATGAGCCACCGGAAATCATCTTTATTTTTTATTGCTAGCAGCATCTTGGAAAATGATGTAAGCACTAGCATTTTCAGTTAACATTGCATACTTGACCATTCCTTACTCTAAATACATCACCACTATCAGAATTACACGAAAAACTTCATCTGATTACCCTGATGATGAGATAACTAGTCTCATATGAAGATAGTATAATTTTTCCTCCTACAAACACGCATATCGGCTGGAGAATAACACAATACATTGGTTTTATAGCTTTAAGTCGCTTCGTCCTTAATTCCAGAACAACTCCCCGCTAATTAATGTTGCCAGTTCATGACGCAATCGTCATTTCCGAGGTTATGCAGTAGTTAACAACTGCTTATCGGATTGGTGGCGTGTGCTTCGGATTAAAATAACTCAGAAGCTATTAAAATAGCTCAATATTCTAAGCGAGACATAAATAATGAAATTGATTGCGAGTTTTGAATTAATGAACAAAAGAAAAACCCTTAAAAAACATCTCTTTGCAATGCTTTTGATTTTTTTTTAATACTTATCGTGTGCCGATATTAACCAGCAAGTTTTCTAGAAAGTTTCTGGTTAATATCGGCACACGATATGAATGCTGGTGCGCTGCAACGTTGTTTCTTATATGAATACGTCGCACCCACAAAATGTTGCAAATCCAGCGTACACTTTTGGTACACTATGGGTGGGCTAAGAGATAACTCTGGACTCCCTGCTCCAGAGACCAAGCAGAAAACTTTTTTTCAGGACACTTCAGGCCTCCAATAAGCAAGATGATAGTAGTAGTTTTACAGTAGGCGATGAAAATCAACTATCATCTAAAGACATTCACACCGGTAGATTTGAATAAGACTATACTTAAGTATTTGTAAACCTATCGATGAGTATTACCGAAAGGCGGGTTCCTAATCTATCTATTAGTTACAGTAATGGTTGTGTTACTCACGATTTCATTTTTTTTCCCGTTTGCTTTGCAAGTAAAGTGAAAAATCAAATAATTAGATTAGTTAAGAGATTCGTTCCTATAGGAGACTCAGTAAGGAGTTAAGCAGTTGTCAAAATACACAGACTCGATGAACAGAAGTCACTAACAATAAGAAAAAGTACCCAGGTGTTTTAGATATTAGCGTGAAGCTGTTTCTAGAAGTACAATTAATGCATGCACAGCAAGTTGCATACTTTTAAAGTTCATTGACAGACGTCATTGTAGCCCCTGAGCATATCAATCACAGGTGATGCCGATCAGCTGCTGACACCATAGCAATCAGTCAGTGTAGTAAGCAGATCATTTATCCAAACCCGAGCTTAAATATGCCTATGATAAAACGTACACTCCTCCCCAGCACTAAAGCCTGGCTATTTTGGGCTGTAAAACTGGTGATTTAAAGCTCAGGTTATGTATCTATTTGTAGATGATCTCATGGAAACTAAAGTGCGGAAGAAAAACATGTAAAATGCCCACGTCTGAACGATTATGAGGAGCAATTTTTGCTCTCAAAAGAAAATTACCGCCCGGAGTTCAGTAAGAGTACGCACTTTAGCCACATACATTCAAAAAAAAAATACCATTTTACGTAGTCTTAAAATTTTGTCGGTAGCCAGTACAGGTTGGCTTAAAATTACAAGATCCTTCTACGATAAAAAGAAGATCCTCAAATAAACATTATGTGGAGATTAAAGGTCATTCCCTCCCGCCACTGTAGAAGGTCTACTCTGATATTATAAGGTTACTGTGCGTGTCAAGATGACTCTTCGATAGTCCCTCCGGTCATCAAAGATTTCTGTAGGAAATGACGAGGTCAAATCCGATTTTCCGAAAGTTGTCGACATAATCGGAGGCGAAGATTTTTATAAACTCCGATTTGCACGTAACGTGCGATAAGCGTGACTATCCCTCTTGTTGAGAGTGTTGGGAGATTAAGAAAAGAAATGCGGGTGGTCTTGTCCTGTGAAATCTATTAGATGGTCATTGACTCCATGGAGATAGGTGGTTGGTTCCTGTTTTTTTTTTTTTTTTTTTCTTGTGCCGAAGAAACACAAGGAGACCGACCCCACCCATTGGCTACACTCTCTTAATAAATGGGGTTAACTTGCCATTAAAGCCCTATTATATTCAAGAGAGAGCACTTAGAAGATGCGTGGAATACAAGAAGCACCGAATTATAATAGGAGGGGGATTTATCCGATGGGAACATAGCCTTTTAAAATACCATTTGAATATTCGGTGTAAAGAAACCCTTTATGGGAACGAATACTTTAGCATATCCCTTTCAGTTTCTTTGGTTCCTCTAATGTCATTGGAAATATCAGAATTAGCTTCACAATTGTTGCGTTGATATCTCGAGGAGTGAATGTGTTTGGGAGAGGGGGGGGAAGATTTCCACCTGATTGGTAGATTACTAATTATATTGTTAGGATATTTGCTGCATAAAACCTTTCTTATATCTGCCAGCTAAAATTTCTGTTAAAATTATCGATACGTTTTACTTATTTTTATATATGTTTATATACTTGTACAATAAACTTATTTTTCATAAACGGTGTTATATTTTTATAAAGATATTATTTCACTACTCTATATTATTTCTATTTCCATAAAACTTTGAAAAATCCTTAAAGAACAAAAATTCAAAACAGCATTCGTAATCGACTGTTAATACCTCTTAATCGGCTGTTCCTACTCCAACAATATTATCAGACCACGAAGTAAAAATATCAATTCTTTACTTTCATTTTCGTTAAAATATTTTAATTTTAATTTTTTTTTCTACTAGCAAAAGGTTAGTATCGGAAGAGATTGCTTTAAAAAAAGCATAGTATATAAACTTGCCGGTATATCGTTAAATAAAATAACAGTTTGTAAGGCAGTAAATCAGTATAAGATCTAAAGGATTTTTTTTTTTTTTTTTTTTTTTATGTTGGGCCCATATACGATAGGTTGGCTAGTCAACCTATACTACTTTAGTACCGTATATGGGTAGCGGGATGGGAGAGGAGGAACTTGTTAACATTCGATTTAAAAGCCTATATTCCTTGGGAAATACGTCAGGGGGAAGATTGTTCCACAGTACAGCAGTAGCAGGGATGAAGGAGGAGGAAAAGAAACTTGTTCTTTGGGTTTCGAGGTGTACTGTGAAGGGGGTGTTGGGAGGTGGCTGTACGTGTTCCAATGGGTTTAGTAGAGAGTGGGGAATTATTGATGCTGTTTCAGATGGGCATTTTTCATGAAAATATTTGTAGAATATACAAATTGCAGAGACTAAACGTCTATGTGAAAGTGGTGGAGTGAGTTGGTAAGAGATGGATCATTTATCAGTCTAATTGCTCTCCTCTGTATTGAGTTAAGCATTTTGAGGGAGCTTTCAGGAGCCCCACTCCAAATATGAAAACAGTATTCGATAGCTGGGCGGATTTGTGATTTGTATAGGGTTAACAGTTGCTTTGAAGTGAAGTAGCGTCTTGAGCGAAAGAGAAATCCTAGTTTTTTGGAAGCTGAGATGCAATGGTTGTGATGTGTTTATGCCAGGAGAGGTTTGATGTCATGGTAATTCCGAGAAGAGAGATTTCATCCTGTCTGGGAATTTGAGTGTTATCGAGAACAATGCTGGGGGGAAAAGGTTATTTTTTGTGTGAAATAAGACAGAACTGGGTTTTACTAGCGTTGAAGTTGACGAGGTTATCTGAGCCACCATCGGAGGATGGTTTGGAGGTCCGCGTTAAAGGAAGTTGTGGTTGATGTTCTGTGGGTTGAAGTGAGTTGTACAGGGTGCGGTTTGTCAAATGAAAGGGAGGAGTGTAAAAGGAGGAGTGAGTTGGAGGTCAACTGAAGTATAGAAGGAAGTTGGAGGTCAACTGAAGTATAGAAGGAAGTTGGAGGTCAACTGAAGTAAAGTAGGTCATTGATGTATAGAAGGAAGAGGATCGGTGAGAGAACTGAACCTTGTGGGACCCCGGCATTTGTTGGATAGTGGGAGGATAGGGAGCCGTCTACCATCACACATAGTGTGCGCCCAGACAGGAAGTTGGCAATCCATCTGCAGAACTCCTGAGACAGTCCAAATGATGGGAGTTTGCTTAATAAGCCTTTGTGCCAGACCCGGTCAAAGGCTTTAGAGATATCAACTACTTGGGATTCGCCAAATTTTTCCATGGCATATGTCCAGAGATGGTGATATAGGACAGTAGGTCACCTGTTGATCGGCATCGACGGAATCCATACTGGTGGTCGTTTAATAGCTGGGTGCCTTCAAGGTAGAGTAGGAGTTGAGAGTTAATGGTTTTCTCCATCACTTTAGATAGGATTGAGGTGAGTGAGATAGGGAGTGAGAATTAAAATAAGTGAGAATTAAAACTAAAACAGAAAGAAACAGCCAAACAGATTAACAAAGTGGCAACTATTAATCTGTATATACAAATCCCATTATTTGGAATTATGTTTCACATATGCTGTATTGTTGAGCACGTTGTGCGTGTACTTTCACGTTTGTGAGTTTGGCTAGTAATAGCCAGGATTATTCCGATAAGTGCACACGAGGGTTTATATTTAGGTGTATGAGATGCAGTGCCATTCCGAAGATCTCCAAGTTCTTCTCTCTGTTATTATAACAAAGGTGTAATGGTTCGGATTGATTCCATAAGACTCGATGTCTCTCTCTGTGTAGAAGTGCCTTATGGATCAGCTGAAAAGTGTACATGCGAACACCGAGTTAAGGCTTCACTTCTTTGGTTATTCATTGAATAACCAAACATTTGGTCATCCATTGAATAGCGCATATCTCCGATATGCGCTATTCAATGGATTTCTCAGTCTGTTCATAGTATGGTTTCATACACTCACACCACAGTCGAGGTTTTATGGATCGAAGTAGTAATCTCATCTTAAGAAAGGAATGAATGCTGTTTTGAATTTTTGTTCTTTAAGGATTTTTCAAAGTTTTATGGAAATAGAAATAATATAGAGTAGTGAAATAACATCTTTCAATTCATCATTAGACGCATCTCGAATGGCGTGCTGAGAAATTTGAGAAGATAAAATGACTACAGTGACGATACGGTCACTGTAGTCATTTTGTAGAAAGGCATTTAAAAAAAACAACAACTGAAGTTCTTTAGCTGGTTCATCCTTATCAGTAATGAGGCAGAGGGCTCTTGCTCCTAGATTTGAAACAATACTCAGTTTTTGAGGTCTGTAATGGTGAGAAGAGGTATATTGATATCTATCAGTATGTCTTGGCTTTCAGAAGCTGGAGACTTTTTAATTTGCCAGATTTTTTAGTTAGTCGTAGAATGACAAATGAAAGTGAATTATTCATTTCCAACTCATAGGTAAAATTTATCGTAGGGCGTTTACTACTGAGGTGCTCAAAGAAATTCAAAAGTGAAGATTTTATATATATAGTTTATTTTTAAAGTAGTGATACCTTAATTACCTCAACATAACACATATATAACAGTAGCTAACAAATCAATTCGAACACTCACATTAAAAAAAATAATTTCGCAAGAAAATAAGTACAAAAATTAAATTCCAACTAATAATTTATATGTGCTCCCCTGTTCCTAATAAGTTCATTAATACGCTTAGGCATGGACTCTACCAACGTAGAACACGTTTTTCTTATTTCTTCATCTCGAAACGATACTTTTATAATATAATAGATTATTTTAAGTTATCCTTCGGATTACAATTTAACTTCCAAGCCTGTTTTTCACTATGGCCCACAATTTGGGATAATGTCAGGAGAGTTGCCTGGCCACTGAAGCAATTTTATGTTGTGATTTTTGAAGAACTTTTTCGCTTTTTTGAAGTGTGGCACGGAGCGCAATGCTGTTCGAAGATGAGTTCGTTTTCTTTCTGGATGTGCGGACCACTCTTTCTCTAATATTTTTATGTATTGATCACTTTTTATCATACCGTCAACAGGCACAAGTGATCCTGGATCGTCATGTGTAAAACAATCCCAGAACATCTTTTAGCTGGGTGTTTAGGAGTTTGTTGAAGGTGGGCGGAGAAATCTTCTCAGCCGCTGATTTGCAAACATTTGGTACTCGCTCTCCTTGGACAAAGAAAAGGCTCTCATCTGAGAATAGATATTTCTACCGCTTCTCAACAGTCCAATCTCTGTACACGTTTGCCTACTGGAGCCTCTTTTTTGCATAGTCTTCGTCAACAATTGTTTCTTTTTTTTGTCTGTGGGCAGTCCTCGCTGCTTCCAACAAGCTTCGACGGACTGTCATGTCAGAAACATTAATCCAACTAGCTGCCAAGAGTCTGTTTAAGTTTACAGCAGACAATTTTGGATTGATTTTGCTTTTCCTAACTAGTAAACGAATTTGGGTAAATGTAGGTTTCCTTTATCGTCCACATTTTCCTTTTCTATCAGGAGAAAATGTTCCTGTCTTTTTAAAGCTCTTTAAAGTCGCATTAACGGTATCTAAACCAACAGTTTACTCATTTGCATTTTGTCTTTGAGCCAGGGGTGAGCTCAGAAAGAGTACATAATTATGAACGCTTTCTTGTAGATGTATCCATTTAATAGCTGCACAAAATGAACAAAACACTACGAATGTTAACTTGTTTACACTATTAAAAAATGCACAATATAATGTGTTTCAGTTCACAATAATTCACAGAATTATTGTGAACCGAAACAAAAACCAAACCAAAACCAAACTTGATGAAAATTCAGCTTGTTCGAATTAATTTATACGCTACTATATAATACGGATTAGGTAATTCGAAGAGTTATCCCCCCCACCCAGAGATGAACTAATTAATGTCATCTAGTGAAAGATATGAATGATCAGTATTACTGCAATGAATGGTTGTGTTTTGCAGCTGATTAATGAAATAAAATAGAGAGTTAAAAAGAAATATTAATAATAAAAATATAATATTATATTATATTAATATAAATATTAAGTTTAATAATAAACTAATTTTAATAATATTTATAATTTAAAACTGTAATATACGGGATGATTATAAAGTTCACATTTCGAAAGTCTACAACTGGTAACTACTCAGTAGAACGAATTTATTATTTAACATGATGATAAGTGCGACAATGGAATTCACTTTGCAAAAAGCAACGCTAGTTCTAAAAGTTGCCACTAGGGCGATATATGGCACTGCAGTACCGTAGTAGGTAATTCAAACCGTCACAAAACGTAGGGTACACACGGCGCGTTGTGTGGTTACACAATATTCGATATGCTGCCCTCCGTTGTTAGTAACATGCTCAACCACAGAACGTAGAGTTTCACTCGAAATATTTGGATATGACATGCAATGGTGGTCTTGAGGTGCACCAAGTTGGATCTGTGTCCACGATAGACAATGTCTTTGAAATGTCCCCAACAGCCAAAAGTCGCAGGGGTTCAGATCCGGAAGTTATAGTTTTGGGGAACAGTCACCCTGTGGTTATAATTCTGTTGACAGCTGACAAAACCAGATTATATAAAATAAA
This sequence comes from Typopeltis vanoorti, assembly GCF_054136105.1. Classification (NCBI taxonomy): domain Eukaryota; kingdom Metazoa; phylum Arthropoda; class Arachnida; order Uropygi; family Thelyphonidae; genus Typopeltis; species Typopeltis vanoorti. The sequence continues at coordinate 33,519,829 of NC_143571.1, read as the reverse complement.
GAAAGAGAACCATCTGGAAGCAAGATTATATAAAATCAGTAAACGAATAGATAGTGAAATAAGAAGAATACCGATATACATATTAAAAGAATGCACTAACGTAATCATAAAAATAAATGCCAGCTGTAATAACAAAGCGAGAAGAAAAAAACAAAAAAACAAAGAGGAAGAGATAAGGGAAAAAAAGAGAAAGAAAGTTGCTTGACAACACCAACTTCTACGATTACTACATGGAAGTTCCGCTTACTACACGCCTCCGTCGCTTCGACAATTCTCCCACCAGCTCTTCTCTCTAATTTATGACACTATTTGGACACACTGGTGATGATAATGATCGCAGATTAAATGACCAAATATACAGAGTAGCTTCCCAAATGACTATTTTTTGTAACAAAGTAGGTGGTAAATATTACAAGGAACACAATGAAACGTTTATATGCTTAGGGGGAAAGAGCTTTCGTCACCGAATTTGTTTTAAATTTCTTCTTGGAATGAGATGTACCTGATCCCTTAGCAGTGTCTGAATGCTGTCCGACTGATTAAAATATATATTTGTTGTAATCCTCCAACTACATGCGTACTAAATATCACAGTAGATGAAGATACACCACATGGGAAAAACATCTCGCTCTCTTCTCCCGTGCAGTAAAGACTGAAGAAGGACTACTGGTCTTCACTAATCAAGGTCAGATGGCGTTTTGGGTTTGGCTTTCTTGACCATGAACTTTTTCTTGTTTTGATACTCGTCAAAATTGCAATTGGGCTTAATTTATACTCTTCGTAGAGGCATAGCTAATTGTGATAAAATAGCTAAAATAGTAATAAAAGATCGTTCGTTTTCATCAATCATTCAAATATTCATTAGGACGCGAACTCGTAAAATAGGTTTAAAAAAATTCATTACATTTCTGAATAGGCTTAAATGCAATGAAAGGATTTTTGTTGGAATTTTGAAAGGTCGGACAACTTTTTAATATGTTTCACACAAAAGAGGATGCGGAACATAGCACAAGAGAGCCGCTGGCTAGGAGTTAAAAGAGGAGGAACTTAATAATGTTTTTAAATAGCTGGAAGATATAGTCTTAGGGAATAGCTAGTATTCCACAAGAGCTACACCTCCATCTATCCAATTGACCTCTGTTCTCAGTTCCAGAGAATAGCGGTAGATGGAATGCAATGAAAAACAGGAAAACAGCAGGTTTAATGAGTTTGCGGTTATACGTCGAATGTTGAGCAACTTTGATTCATGCCATTATAAGCTTGGTGTAAACAGCGGAGGAACGATAAATGTCTTACTGGAAATCAGTGACTAAGGCATGGGATGGTGAGTAGGAGTATTGAAATGTACTACTCACGAGCAAAATGTATGGATGGAATTTAGGAGTAGCCATTTCAGGTGGTAGATGATTTTCATCACATCCACAATCTTCCTTATTGGAGGCTTGAAGTGGTTTGAAAAGCAGTATGTTTAGTCTCTAATTTTCGTATTACAGATTTATTATGTATCCACTCAACTAACATACTATAGTTTCACAATGTTTTGTGGAGAGGATTTACATGCAGAAAAGTTACAGCAGATCAGTTATGCATAGAGGGAAGAGAATTAGCAAAAGAACAGAGGTCTTGAATACTCCTGCCTTTGCAAAGAAATCTGAAAAGAAGGATCCGTTCACCAAAAGAAGAGGTGAATAGGTAGAGAAAAAACGAGATGCTCGAATACAAAGGGTGTAAGGCAGATTGTTGGACGGTAGTTTGTTGAACAGGCCTCTACTCTAGACTCGATCAAATTCTCCAGAAATATCAATGAGGACTTTATAAATTTATGAAACTTTTTTCATGGAACATGTTTAAAGGTAGATAATGTTGGCTAGGAGATCTGCATTTCGTGTCTGAATCCATATTGGTAATCGCTGATAAACAGGTGAATATCTAGGTATTGAAAATGAAATTATTAATGGTGCTATCCGTTATTTTAAAGAGATAGAGAGAGAGAGAGAGAGAGAGAGAGAGAGAGGGTTACTCAACAACAGAATATTTAGATAACATATGCCCATGGAAAATAAAATTAGAAGTCGAATATCGTCCATTCAATTTCTAATTCCAACGGAGTTTGCACGAGGTTATTGACTAAATTAAGAGGATCCAACTTTTATGGTATATCTGGAAGGCGAATTTGTAAAGAAAATATTAAGAGTGTTGGGAGAGTGGAAGGAGTAATCTGGTATTCCAGTGAATAATTAGATGACTTTTTATAGATCATTGTTTACAGTAAATTCTTCCAGATTACTCCTCGGTGGAATTGAAAAAGGAGTCCAGTTATATTGTGTATAATCAAGTAACCAAGGAATACGAACTAAAGAAAATCAAACCAATAATAAATAATTGAAGAGATCAGAGCGTTTTTAGAATGTAGAGGGGGAGAAGGATTGAAGCAACTGTTGAATGTAGTGAATGGGATAAGGAAACCGTGAGGTAAGAAGGTTAAGAAAGGATGAATTCAAGATTTGATAAAAGTCCTGAGATCTAATTTTCCAGAATGGAATATTAGATCTCAGAAATGTGAAGGTATCATTTTGGCGGCAGAGTTATTGTAGCAGAAAGTTGAAGTTGTTTAAAATAGGAGGCTAGTTGGATGCCTGTTAGTGGTGTTGGTAACATAGTGTTTTTATCGGAATGTCCATTGATTGTTATTTGGATTTTTTCATGATTTTTGAGGGGATTTTTACAAACCATAATATTATAATCAGTGACGGCTCGTGGCTTGAAATCGTGGGGGTGCTGCAACTTTCGAAATATACGTACACACTGTAAGTACAGTGTATAGGTGTTTGGATAAAATATCAAAATTATGGTAAAAAAAATTAAACATGAAAAAATATCGTTAATTATCGATACAATTATACAGTTTAGTATACTTCAAAATGACTTAAAAATAAAATCCATTATCATAACCCCAATAATGTGCTAATATAAAATCTGTAACAAATGTTATGTCTTTAATTGTAATGTCCAAATATTTAAAGAGACGGCGTAAACACGATAATCACTACGAACACTCTACTACTGGCGCAAACTGCATATAAACAACAGTGGAACTGCGCGACGGACAGTGCCGCATTATGCTAATAGCTCCCATCTCACTATGACGTGCATATGCTTGCGTGCGTAGCAATATGATACTGTGGTAAACACAGTGCCGCTAGCGTCCTTCGCTCTCCTAAGATGGATTTTTATTATTTTTTATACAAAATAAGAGAATTGTATAGGACTGTTGATGATAAAATTAAATATTACAAGCAAATATAAATAAATTAATAAATATATTTATATATCGAGAAAAATTGGGGTTGCTGTAGTTCTGCAGTGCCAATGCACGAGCCGCCCCTGAGTATAATACTAGATTTGTGTTCGCAGTCGATGTTGGCTAAATTAATTCGAGGGTTATGATTATAATTCTGGAATTAGAATTCGAGTAAGATGCAGTGAGCGAAGTAATGACCGTTGTGAAGTCTTAATATCCCCCCCCTTACGTACTATATATATATATATATAAGAAGAGAGGAAAGGAATACATGCTGAAACACCTACCCAGAAAGAATAAGCATGGCATCAGTCGCTTCAGTCCTCCAATAAGCAAGAAGAGACGTTTCACTGAACGACAGTTATCTGCTACTCAGTAGGTGTAGTTGCTGTTTCCTTCAGCTAAGAAGATTTTTTTTTTTTTTTTTTGTAGTGGAATATTCTCTGTTTCGCCGAGATTCTTTGCAAGAAATAGGTTGACAGTTGATCGGTAAAGGGTTGTCAAGCTTAATGTGTTCATGTCTCTATGTCCACGAGGCCAGTGAAGATGTCTATTAATAGTGTCTGGATGAAGAGCAAATACTGACATGTTGTTCTAGTGAGTGTGAGGATGCCACTCAATAGATAATATGCGATCATGCACCAGTTAGTTTAAATATGGTGTAAGTATTCTGTTGCATTTCCATTAATGTCTTCAGTGAAAATGTAGGGAAATTTTCTGATTATTTTAAATTATGCTTGGGTGGTGGCAGTGAAGCCTTCCGGAATATTTTTTAAATTCTTCTCTTTACAAACAGAAAAAATGAATTCCTATATACAACTAGGCCTCGGTGGGAAAAAGAGTAACTCTAAGATTATATTTAGCTAAAGATTATATTTAACCATCAGTCTGGGGATAACAATGGCATTTTCGTTAAGCAAGTCTTCCCCTCCCCCCCCAAAAAAAATTAATGACTTAGTTTGTATCAAATTTCACTAAGTTATAAATCAGAATCCGACGAATTCAAACTGCTAACTTTTCGGAGACGAAGATCTGAATCTCTGCAATTTTTTTACAAAGAGTGTAGCAATTATGAATTTCTAGATCACTACTAGAGTTTTAATACTTGGTTTTTGCTGTAGCCCACCAACATGCATCTTAAACTTCTGTTGGGGACTTAAAATAGAAACATTAAGGAAACGCTTCAGAAGCAATAGCCCCTCAACAACATGCACACGAGTAATAACAGTAATTGGTAAATCGTGAGTTACGAATACAACCCACCAAACACGTTGATTCACCAACTTCTCCCTGCTATTGACATCTCCATTGTTCTGCGCAGAGAATTAACACCAGTCTTCCCCCCCTGGTAATTCTTCCCCCCTCTTTCCTCCTCAACTATAACCGACGATATCTCTATAAGAAATAGCTATTGCATTCCCTTTGCTATTCCTGTTTGGGAAGGTTTAGATAGCTATCGCACCTCCAGTTTACAAGACGAATAACACCTGATATAACACTGATAGGGACCGTCTTAACTGGGTGGCTCAGAAAAAGTACAATCCTCCTTTCCCCTCTCCTTCACCCCCTATTCTCATCACGAGCTCCTCCGGCTTGGCTCAGGTGAAAATTGTACCTGAGGTGAAAATGAACCAACGAACGATGGCAGCATCGTAAATAATTCAGTTTAAGACAGTTGAAGGGTGTGTTGACCTTAAAGGCTAAACGAAGTCAGAAACCCTAATTAAATTAAGAAACTAGTTAGTAACGTTTAAGCATACACGGAGTATGCAAATCAGTTTCGGCGTGTTAAATGAATACTGATTGTTTACAAATATACAATGAAAGAGGTGTAAAACAGCAGGTAATTAATGTATTGGAGTGGAGGAGGTCGGAATGAGCAATGAACCATTGTTTCAAATCCACCCTGAGCAAAAATAACAAAAGAAAAAATCATAATCTATCTCACTTCATTTTGTGTGTGCTTGTTTCGTAACACATTGTTATCATTCTAACAGCAGCATTTTACATTTTCATATCAATAAATTACTCATTCGTAAGTATGAATAAGGTAATTATGATAATATGCTGTATTTATGTTGATATATTCTCTTCGATACTCTCCACATCCAACATTTATTTCTTGTTGATTACCTGAGGGTAATCAAGCTTTTCTTATCGAAAAAAGTGAGTGCTACGCTAGTTATGCTTTCGTAGGGCACCAACCCTAATTAGTGAGTCTACAACATAATCGGTAGCAACCAGCATTTTTTAGTTGATAAAACCAGGGCTCAAATCTCGAACTTGAGAAGTATTTATCAGCTTTTAAGCTGAGTTAGCAGCTGGAAAATGTTTTAACATCTAAAAGTATTCTTGAGAATATTATACGTGAAGCTAACTAAAATGAAAATGAATTTGAAGCTCAAATTTGGATGTTTAATTTCAATTCCGATTTCATTTCAATTATTTTCGTGCAAGAATCTGAAGGATGCATTTAGATGTTAAACATACTTCGTGCTTTTGGATTACACATTGATGAATATTAAAATGAACTCATTTTGATTAATATTAAAATTATAGTATTAGTCTGTTTTATACAAATAAGCAAAACGCATGTTTATTAAACAAATATCAGTGTTTTTCGAATCATTATATGGCCCACATCCTCAAAGTTGCACACGTCTTTGTAAATAGTAAATCTGTGGAATGTGCCACTCGCATCGAATGATTGATGGTCCTATATTTTTTATATCTGATCCACACACGAAAGATCGCAAGACATATCACATCAATGTCGTGTGTGAGAAAGAGGATAAGAAAAAAGGAGAAATCTCTTCACATTTCTTGAACATATGAAGGTTGTATTCATTGGAAAGGCAGAGTAGGGGGGGGGGAGACTGTTCCAAAGAACAGATGTAGGTGGAATGAAAGAAGAAGTAGTGAAGTTGGTTCGATAAGTTTCAAGCTAGATTGTAAACGAGTGTTGGCTGGCAGCGGCTCTTGCACTTATGATAGTGACCAATTCAACAGACCACTCTCCGTGAAAGTATCTGTAGAATAAGCATAAGACTGGAAATGAACGTCTATGGGAAGGAACTGAAATGGATCTGAGAGAGAGTAACTGGCTTGTCCTCTTCTGGATAGCACGAGCAATCTTAGAAACGATTTTGGCGCACCACACCAAATATGTGCAGTAATATTCTATGGTTGTGTGGATTTGAGATTTGTATAGAGTTCGCAGTAAAGAGTGAAGTAGTGTCTTGAGACGCCAAGTTTGTTGGTGGCTGCAGAAGCCATGGTTGAGATGTGCTTGTGATCAGTGGTGAGCTATAAGGGGCTCACGCGAGCCCTTTGTTAAATTTTTCTCAAATTTGCTAGCCCCTTGTTCTTTTTTGTTTAATAATCTTGTAGAACTAGAAAATACCACCGTGAACGTATACATGCTACTTTAAATTCATATGGATTTTCTGATAACTATTTAAAAAATCATTTCATTGCATTTGTTCTGATGGAGCTAGTGTAATGTTAGGAAACAAATCAGGTGTTGCAATCAAACTTCTACAAAAATTTCCCAACGTTGTGATTTGGCATTGAGCTCATCGTTTACACTTAGCATTAGACGATTCGATAAAAAAACATTAAAGAAATAAACCATTTTGAAATATTTATGGATAAATTATTTGCTTTTTATCATCAATCACCAAAAAATCAACGAGAATTAAATACAATTGCAAAAGACCTTCGTATCGAAATTTTAAAGATCGGCGTGTGTTTGGACCACGGTGGGCAGCTCGCGGTTTACGAACGGCTCTTGCTTTGTGGAGAAATTACCCAGCTTTATGCAAGCATTTTGCATCGAACGATAAATGTAAGGGCTTTTTGAACCGACTTCTCAATTTGGAATTTTTAAAAGATCTAGCATTAATAATTGATATACTACAGGAATTATCATATCTGTCAGAAGCTACAAAGTCGCAATATAAGTATTATAAGGGCTAAGTTAGGCCTTCTTTTTTTGTTTGCTCGACGATGCGAGCCCTTTGTTAAGATTTCCATAGCTCACCACTGCTTGTGACAGTACAAGTTGGAGGTGAAGATCAGTCCAAGAAGAGAAATCGGTTCGTGTTTGGATATCAAGATATTGCTGATAGTTAGGGAAAAGATAAGCTCATTCTTATCTTAGATATATTAACAAAAAAAAGTTGAACGTTTTCAGCAGGAAAGTATTCAGAAGCGAGTACAATCACAGAAATAAATGAGATGCACTTTAGTTCATAGAAAATTTCCTTCTTAATTGTATAATGAGTCGAAATTAAATAAGAATGCCTTTGAGCAACTAACGAAATTAACGACACGTATCCGATATTAACGCAGAGTAAGTTTACAATTTCCCGAACAAAGAAATATGAGAATAAATGGATGTATAATATCCTTCACATAGTTTATAAGAAAATATTTTTCTACCAGTAGTAAATTCCAATAATTACGCTCAAGTATAGCAAGTCAGTTCAATTTGGACAACTTTGAAATAATTATCACAGTTAGCTCAGGTTTTAATTCGAAAAGGAAAAGCTAACTTTAATAAAACTGGTAATTGTTATTTAAATATTAATATCAATATGAGCACACAAAAACCAGGAAAGAAAAACAGAAGGAAAAAAAAATTCGACTAGAAAATGACATTACAAAGGAAGAATGTGTTTTTAGTGGCCGCCAGTGTACATTTGCATCCCAGAGCGATGACGTTTCAGATATCACTTTAATGAGTACTTGGGTGTTCGTGAGTTTTGTTTTACTTAAGTAACCAAATGAAAGGCTACAAAGAAAGGTCACGAAGTTGCGGAGAAAAGGTGAATGCCAACCAATCACACAGGTGCGAAGTTGCTAGAATATTCTGACCACGTTTGTTTCTTTGTCTAGACTTGGCACCCAACTGTACAGAAGTAAAAAAAGGCGAGAACAACAAAACTGCTCTACATAGAAGAAGATGATGGTGGCGACTGCGTTCCTTGTAGCTACGACGGAGGTCGATGGCACTTTCTATTGTTGTTCGCCAGCTTCCGTGTGCCCCGTCAGAGATAGATAGAGAAAGAAAGAGACACTGTCCGAAAACCAATGAATAACACACCAAATCATTGCTAAAAAGACACACCTGTAATTTTCACACCTTGTTATTTGTGGGGATTCACATTCCCGTCGCCATCTTTCTGCCTTAAGGGTGTCAGCGGGTTTATTAGGGCTCTTTAACTAGCGTCGTGACCATCTTTGTTCTTATCCATTAGCTGTGTGCATTCTTCTTCAGATTAGGCCATTAGCCGAATCTATGAGCGTGAAATCACGTGACGTTCTTTTAAGAACTCTCTTCACTTAATATATTAGAAGACCTTGTTAACGTTTTTCCTCTTGATAAACTGCGTTAAAGCAGAAGTTTTTGCGCACAGTATTTCCAAGCATCCATAGCTTGCTAGATGATAGACCTGTTTAATCTCTATTTATAAAACATTCTGATCAGTAGGATGTTTTTTTTCGTGACAAGAATTGTGCATCATCAGTACAAAAGTTCATTTGATAATATCATCCAAATTTCTTTCACCTAATCTATTTTATCAGATTTTAGCGGAGCATCTGATCCATTAGCTTATAAATAACTAATATCTTCAAACTTTAAAAAATCATGGATACGATAATGAGTATTAAAAACGATGGCGGATAAAAATCGTGCTGTATTTTTGCAAGAATGTAAACTGAAGTTTGTCATCTACCTTTTGGTTGCACCACTATCACAAACTCATTTCGTTTTGAACTATAAGGATCCGCTAACCAATTCTGGAAATGAAACTTTTTTGCCGTTTTCTTCTTTTTGTGTTCCGCTGATCATTTACAGTTCATTACAGGATGAATAAACAACTCTTCTCCTTCTTCTTCTCCTCCTCCAATGTAATGGACCTTTACTTTTATTCATTGACTTCTTGTGGAAAAAAAAAAAGCAATTCAAGATCAATATAAAGTTCCCCCATTTTTACATTTTTCCCGTTTTCACAGTCAAAGTGTTGCAGAGATTAGCCAAAAACCATACCAACCAGATTTCTAATTACGTACAATAGCATCCACCTCGTGATAAAGGCGTTAAAATACGCTTCCCATAAGTTCAACCTGGCCTGCTAAGCATTAATCATTCTCAGAAGTCACATATTAAAAAGAAGAAAAAAAAACGCATCTCATTTAACTTAATCTAATGGGTTACGTCTGTCGCCTCTCCTCCAATTTGAACAGCTCGCATTTGTTAATTGCTGAACACATTGACCTTCTCACTATGATGGCTTATTATTCCATCCACCAAGTGGTGCTGCATGTAACCTGTCAAAAAATGTGGCCACTTCCTTCTGCGCATTTCTCTGGTCAATCTAGAACACCAAGGGTTAAAGTCCTAAAACATAATATAAATACAGGTCTCAATGACTCTTGTTTTTCATAATCCCATTTTTGAGGCGTCACACTTCGCACCCTATGTCATTTACATTAACAAGCGGCTAGTTATTTTGTAATCCGTACAACATCCCCATGACATTTCCAATTTCGTGGCGTCACTCTGTAACAACTGATCTAAGTAGACTACCACACGAGTTGGCTATTATGTGTACACTTTTCTCACCTCTAGTGCGTGTTACAGCTGGGATTAATATTATACGTGGAAAGGGAAATGGATCTCACGAAAACTGACAGCCATGTCTTCAACGAATGACAGAACCATTTATTTTCTTCTCACTATCTTAGAAGACTGACCTCAAGGTGGCCAGCAACTGTAGTCTCATCATTTGCATGGGCGAATGCTAAGTTCATTGTTAGCCACCCCACTATCCTTTTGTGAAAGTGTTATCTCTAGATAACAATTTCACAGGTTTAATAGATATCGAGGTCGGTTTCCTGCAGAGGGTGCTATAGTCGGTATGGTATTCATCAAGAAAAATGAAAGAACAGATCTGTGATTGAAAAAAAGTTAAAACCAGGTGAACAGGATATGAAGATGGTTTAGGAATATTATTTGGAGACAATTATTTAATTTATTTTTATAATTTAAGTTGAGAATGACATCATTGATTTGTAACTCAGTAAGATGGCAACCAAAAAAGAAATGATCAAGTGGTAGTAGGAGAGAAACATCGAAGTCTTCCTACTCGTAATAATATAATATAAACCACAAATGACAGAATGATTTATTTTCTTCTCACTATCTTAGAAGATTGATGTCCAAGGTGACGACCTGGTTCGCCGAGTGGATGGTATATACTCTATTCTAAAAAAACAGGTCGTGGGTTCGAATCCCACCGTGGGCATGGGGATTTGTGAACGGCTACTCTGGACGAGTTTGTATAGATCCTTGAGTTTATAAGGGTTGTCTTAAAAACAGTGAAGTTAATCACTAGCATTTTCTCTGGATGAAGGTTTTAAAGACATGCTAAGAGGAAAACAAAAAATAGCTCTGAATATAGAAAAGAAACATAAAAGAGGTATCAGTTGATTCCGGAGAGTTTTGTACGAGTCGATAAGCGATTGCAACGATTGTCTACATTTATTATTAGGTTCACAACCTTTCCTGGGCGAAGTTCACGTGAAAAAAAACTGATGAAATGTGAAAGCTACGCCCACTGTTCTATTTTCATGAATATTCATGAATCGAACTTGAATTCAGTTTTACATGAATCAGCAAAACAGACAGAATATCAAAGAGAATATTTTTGAGCACATCTTTCCGCTTCTCTTGAATCTGACTAGCTTAAACAGGAAAGATTGAACTTAGTAACTGACTGAAAGATCGAAGATGTGCAAAAATGAAGGAATTTATGGGTAAGATCTCCAGCTCTGTTTTCTCATTTCGAAGACATGCATACCTACAAATAAAGCGTTTCCATTTGCCCATGGGCTAATGTTTCCACTAGTGTTATTAGTCCTACGGAATTTCAGCTTATCTTCTCATCTTCAATGGCGACCACTATAGCGGAAACAAACAAGGTCTCTTACGTCGTAACCTGTAATTTTCACACCTTTTTCTTTTCAGAGACATTTGGATGAGTGGTTTGCTTTTCGCCAAACCTGTAGTCATTCTGACAGCGGCAACGTTCCAATCGGGGGAAGAGGGGATTCACTTTAAATGATAGAGATAAAAATTAAGTGCAAAGCTTCAGACTGATAAAACGATAATAGTATGAATTTTACATGCGATGCGTTGGTACACAGAAAAAGTAGATAGTAAGGCAATTTCGGGTGCTGGAGAAAGAAAAATAAATTTTGATTCCGTAAAAGCGAGACTGGAATTGAAATGAGGTAGGATTCCTCCTCAAAGCTCGTGTCGTTATATTAGTAGTGGGACCGATGATACCCACCCAGATGCGAAAGTGGTTCGGTGTGCAAAAGATAAAGTTAGATAACGCAGATAAGGAGTTTGGAGGGGTGGGGGGGGAGAAGAGTTGTTCCACAGGCTGAAATAAACACATCATTTCTATCATGATGCCATAACTTATCAAGTGCCCAGTGTTAAATAATGTAAAATGGAGAAAGAGAATGGATTTCTATTCATTTTCATCAGAAGCAAACATAAAAAAGCCTTCTTTAAATCGTGGAAGATATAGGAAGAGTTCAGAATAGAACCGATGCAAGGGGTTAATAAATATAGCAAAACTATCTTACGAGACATCCGCTTCACTTAATAGAATTTCATAATTCTAGAACAGCGACCATGGTAGACTGCTGCCATTTGCCGATTTTAGTAGGTATGGCTCTTGCGTTTACGCTTCATCGCTCTATGAGTTTTTCCTGTGGTTCTGTCTTATTTTCAAGACGTTCTACTCACAGTTCTTAGTCTTAATGTCATGTTATTATCTTCGGCAAGACAAAAATTAGTTCTGATTTCTAAATTATGAAAAAAAGGAAGAACTAATGAGTTGTGAGACTTTGTAAAATAACCAAGGAATTCTGATGAGTCCACCATTACTGCTGTCATCCCTGTGATCATTAATGCCCTAATGAGCAGCACTGGCATACTGCGCAAAGTTATATACGAGTTATTAACTCGTATAACTTCACGACTGGAGTTATACGAAAGCGAGCTTCCGTATCTCAGTCAGTATAGACGAAGCCCTTTGGTCGGAAATATCTGGGTTCCAGAACGTGAGGAAATTTTATCTGGTCTCTTTCGACTAAAGGTGAGTTAGCTGGTCTCATACGGAGGTGAAGGATTTTTTTTTCACCTGACCCGGAAACTCGGGATTTTCGTCTCTTAGAACAGGTAAACCAGCCCGTGAACACACACACACACACACACACACACGGATTTACAGTCATAAAATACATATTTAATCCCTCACTAGGAGGGCTCAACCAGTCTTAAGGAACGGGGGGGGGACCCGACACGAATGAATAAATAAAAACGACTAAAGAGCAAAGGCTCAAAAAATTGAAAATGGTGTGTGTATGGCCCTATGGCAGGCGTCTTGTGCAACCTGATACACTAAAGCCTATTCGAATAGTACTCTTTCAAGGAGATTCTATTTCATCTAATTTAATTATTTTTAATACTGGCTTGATCATTCAGGCTTAGAGCATGTAATGAGGCCTTCCGTTTACTGCTGTACACAAACCAACTTAGCTTCCAAAACTAAGGGAATTAAAAAAAAACGAATCGACCTTTATTACTAAAGGTGGCTATAAATAACATCCAGACATACAATTTCGGTCATCGGCAAATTCACTTCGGGCAATTTGAGAATGAAGAAGAGACCAAGATTAAAAAAAAAAAAAGAAGTAACCTATCAAAAGCAGTAAATAATAGTCGGAAGACGAGTATTGATCTTTCACTTCTGCGACAACAATAATTACATCCGAAAACAAAGCAAATAAATGAAACAATCTAAGTGGCAAACCTATGACAAAAATAACTGGCAAATCTGAGCCAGGAAGAAGAAGAAGAAGAAGGGATAAAAAAAAATAGAAAAATGTCAGTGAAGTGAAAGCAAGAATTAAGGAGCAACATATACGAAGACAGATGATGAATTAATAACGGCGGGACAAAAGTAAAATATGTAATTGAGAGAGACATGTATTAAAGAAATGCAAATAAGTATATCTTATTATTAGAACACGGTACTGGCCTGTGGTAACAACTTTCTTGCAAAGAAACAGATCTTCAGTATCTCTAGAATTCATAATTATTCAAGACAGTGAAGCTACTAATTAATTAAAAGTACACTTCAACACAAAAATTGTTTTCTCGCTAGATGTCAGCAGTGTAACAATGCAAGTGCAAAATTGGCAATTATTTCATCCGAGGATCTACAATCAAGAATTCGTCAGTGATTAAAGTTGGCGTTTATAATATATAAAATAACTAGAAACCGGTTAGTGTGGCGCAGGAAACGAGACAAATTTGTTATCTTTTTAACAAAAAAAAAATGGATGAAAGGGGGAAAAAAAACACGAAAAACTGCATTGTCTCAGAAATTATTTATTGAGCCCAACCCATAGCATGCCTTGGTCATAATTCTCAGTTTGCGAGTATAGATTTATAGTGAAAGATAAGGAAATAATTTAGAAAGTTCACAAAAACTTTATTAAAATATTCTTTAGAAAAAATTTAATACTTCGGTTGGAAAACACGGATTCATCTTGAATGTTAATTAACTTTTAATGTTGATATTTTGACCATTATTTTTTTATTGGACATAAATGCTTTGCAAAGTCATCCCGATAGGAAAAGAAAATTTTTCTCGTTATTCTGTTTAGCTGTTTTGCCGAAGAATCCGAACTCTGTGCGCAGATAATTAAATAGTACAATATAAAGAAGCAGATTGCAAAACATGGTTTAATACTCCGGATCTAAGCACGACATAGGAATTTAACCGAAATCAATAATAATCTTGTAACAAGGGGAAATGGTGCTACCATTCGTATTCTGCAACTGCTAAAAGCAACGGTTACCAAGGTAAAGCCACCTCGTTGTTAATAACCTGTAATCAAGGACCATTCATTGCCACTGCTATGAGAGCAGTAATTTTTCCACTTGTCATTGAGATAGAGCTGTCACTGGGAAAGCTGCTCCGCTCGTGTGTATGTGTGTGTGTGTGTGCCCTTAATTCGGTATCCCAGAAACATTGTATACGTTGATCTTAAGCATGTTAGCAATAATACAGGAACCAACGAAGCAATCAAGGAAATTATTTCAGCTTTCATTGACTGAAAAGTAAGAATAAGATCACGCTAATTCCAAGATGCGAATATTATCTTGGAACAACGATAAGGACAGGAAATATATAATAATTTTAAAAATTAAGTTTGGTTAAATGCATGAAGTAATGGTTTTCAGTTGGCCGAGGGATAAAATGTAACAATAACATTAAATACGGTGTACTTCGATGGTTTTCGTGAAACTATAAATGGCGGTATGAGACAGTAATTTTTCCGTTGTTTATGTTGTTGTAAGGCAATAATAGCTTAAAGCTAAAGCTGCCTCTCCTGTGCTCCTAATCCAGTAACTCAGACGAAATTGCTTCCCCAGTATCCCAAATTTTAGATGACACCTGTCGGTTGAATTAGGTCTTATCTGAAGGAAAATTTGAGATACTTACGTATTCTGTTTATGGTGTTAGAATTTATGTTCAGGCAACGGTATGTTTTCAGACTGGTGTCTGTTTTTTCGGTGGGGGGGATAGTTTTTCCTGCTAATAATACGTGCTGAGAAAGGGGTTACTTACTGCTCTTTTCTGAAAGGAGAGAGAGAGGGGGGGAGCATTTAAGTTTTGAGGAATAGCAGATGTGTAACGTTTATGCCAAAACTTAGCGTTGGCATATCCTATCCTGTTATATTACGCCCACAAAAATGAAACAGGAATGCTTCCCCTTAGAAAGATTTTCATTGCAAAAGGCATATGACAAGATGCCAAGAGAAAAGCTGTTAATACACTGGAATTACATAGTGTAAATGAGATAATGTACCAAGTAATACACAAGCAGTTTGAACTGAAGGAGGTACAGGAAGATAGTGTAATGTTAAATCATGTGTGAGACAAGGATGTACATTATCCTCTCTGTTATTCATCATCTTTATGGATCTCATTATGAATAAAAGTGGAAGGCGTTAGGTCTGTTATCAAAATCTTTGATATTCAACTCAGATCTATACTTTATGTAAATAAAGTTATACTCCTGAATAAATCCAGTACTAGTCTGCAGATTTCATTAACAAAATGAAATAATTGCTATAAAAATTAGACATAAAAAATCGGCAATAAAAAGAGACAGACAATTAAAATAGGCAAGAATATCGTAAACATCCGCAGTATTTGTTCTACTGAGTCTCCTGCTAGAATCAATACATATTGTCTTGAATTTGAGGATGGAAAAACAGCGCTTTCCTAGGGCGACATACCAGAGTGTGCTGAAAAGGTGTGATAATCACCACGAAGGAATTGAGGTAGAATCATGTCTTCTTATATATTCTAAAAGAAAAAGAACTTTGATGAATATATAATATTCATTAAAGCTTGATTTTCTTCCTTAGTCTTAAGAAAAGGCTGGTTATATTCCACTAATTCGAGCCCTACCCAAGGACCTATGAGTTGTGGAAATACTTTCTGAATATGAAAGCTGTGCTGAACAAAGCGGCCTTTTGCAGCTGCCCAATTTTTAATCCATCTAACTCGCGTGCTTCTAGATGATTTTTCAATGTTTTAGGGATGGCGCCTAAAGCACCTATTATTACGGGAATAACTTTTGTTTTCTTTTGCCAGATTCGTTCAATTTCGATTTGCAAATCGCGATATTTTGTAATTTTTTCATTTTCTTTGTCGTCAATCCGACTATCTCCTGGTACTGATATTTCGATAAACTTAACACCCTTGTTTTCACTTTTTTCAACCACGGTGATATCGGGTGTATTACATTCCAAGCTTTTGTCAGTCTGGATTTTGAAATCCCAGAGTATTTTAGCTTTTTCATTCTCAACCACTTTCTGGTGAACTTTATGCTTCCAATAGTCTTTAGCTACTTCAAACCCATACTTTTTACATAAATGCCAGTGGATTATCTTAGCTACGTTATCATGCCTTTTACGGGACTCAATTTGTGCGATTTTGCTGCATCCACTTATGTGGTCTACCGTTTCTTCCTTTTCTTTGCACAATCTGCATTTACTGTCTTCTTGAATTTTTTGTATTTTTGCCTTCATAACGTTGGTTTTAATGGCCTGTTCCAGTGCTGCAAAAATGACTGATTCTGTTTCTTTCTTTAGTGCTCCATTTCTCAACCAGCTATCAGCCCTGTCCTCTATGCTGTGAAGGTATTTTCCACGCAATGCCTTATTTTTCCATCTTTCAGTTCTCACTTTTACTCGGTTGGTTTTGTATTCCAATTTTGTCTCCATGGGTTTAAATAAACCCTCTTTCCTTACCTCAATTAGAAATTTTTCCGTTGTTTGCTGCAGATAATCATTTAAATTTCGTTTTTCTTCTTCAATAACTTGCTTCACTTATAATAATCCTCTACCTCCTTTTTTGCGTGATAAATATAGCCTATCAATGTCACTGCGAGGATTGAGGGCATGGTGCATTGTCATTAATTTTCGAGTTTTTCGGTCTAAATCTTCCATCTCTAGCTGGTTCCATTCAACAATGCCTGCTGAATATCTCAGAACAGGTATGGCCCAGGTATTAATTGCTTTTATCAAATTTCCAGCATTAAGCATTGACTTAAGGAGTTTTCTTAAGTCAATGCTTATATATTCTGCTCTAGTTCTTTCTTTGATCTTATTGTGCAGAATTTGTGATGCTTCTAAAATTCCCAAATATTTGTAATATATATATATATATAATACTGGACCATAATACTGGACCATAATATATATATATATATATTATGGTCCAGTATTATGTGGCTCTTACCAACGAAAGGCGTTGGTAAACTTAAAGTACATTCGTACCATGGGCGATTAATAATTTTTTCTATTAATTGAATCACTTTTTATTTTTATTTATTTTTACGTAGTCTTTTAAAGATACCAAGCAATTTTAATTTTATAAACTTAGGTTTAATCCTTTTTCTCAAGTAAGCAAACAGACAAGTACGTTAAGTTTGCGCCTGAACTATGTTCAGGTCTGAGGCAACTCGTGGTAAAGGTGGAGTAAGCTCTGATCGTTTTCCCTTGGTATCTCCCTTAATGCAAAGCGCATCCCCTTGCGGAGATGTATGATGCTATGCATTAAAGGAAAGGGCTACTACCTAGACCGGTTTCGACCTTTATTGAATGTTCAAGTACAAGTCAAACTCCAAAAACTCAGCGTTGTTCCCCTCAGTAAGAGGCTGAGGAGAACTCTGAGAACCGAGCAGAGCCGCTCATTTGCTCATATCTCATCTGATGGGTAACAGCAACATCTGTGCCTCGGTTAACTTCATGAGTTACAGCATTGCTATTCATTACTCCCCACACACACACCAGGACATGGGTAACAGCAACAGCCGAGCCTCAGTTAAAACTTCATGGGCTACAGCATTGCCATTCATCACCCAAGCTTCCAACCGGTTTCGACCTTTATTGAGGTCTCGTCAGTGGGAGCTAGACCCAGAGATTCCAAGGTTGAAGTAATGCAGAGCTTATAAATTTTACCTAAACAAGTTGTCACAAGGTGCTTTAACCTTATTAAATAAAAAAGCTCAGGATGAGAGAAAGATGTAGAAAGTTTATTACCTTGGGTATACTATACGTTAAAGATACCAAGCAATTTTATAAACTTGGTTTTAATCCTTTTTCCCAAGTAAGCAAAGTATTTGCGCTTGAAGTATTTTCAGGTCTGAGGCAACTCGTGGCAAAGGTGGAATAAGCTCTGATCACTTTCCCTTTTACTCAAGGTAAAAAACTTTTTACATCTTTCTCTCATCCTGAGATTTTTTATTTAATAAGGTCAAAGCACCTTGTGGCAACTTGTTTAGGTAAAATTTATAAGCTCTGCATCTGGCTCCCAGTGACGAGACCTCAATAAAGGTCGAAACCGGTTTGGATATTGGCCCTTTCCTTTAATGCATAGCATCATAACATATCCGCAAGGGGATATGCTTTGCATTAGGGGAGATACTAAGGGAAAATGATCAGAGCTTACTCCACCTTTACCACGAGTTGCCTCAGACCTGAACATAGTTCAGGCGCAAACTTGACTTACTTGTCTGTTTGCTTACTAATGGGGCCAGTCTATTATACTTGTAAATACGTATGTTTTTCGAATTTTTGTAGAATGAAAATGCTGAATTTTTCTTTCCGAAAACTCACTGGACTGTCTTCACCTTATACACAACTGAACTTAGCTCTTTCCAGCCAAGGGCATTGACAATACTCATTGAGTCATGGAGAAGTACAATGTCAGTAAGAGAGTTATTGAGAATATTTGTGATTGATCAATTCTCACCTGAATAAGATAAAGAAGATCACATCTCGCCCGAATAACCATGAAGAGAACTAGGATAGATTTATCACCCCCCCCACACACACACAGCACATTACTGCGGTATGTGTGAGGGGGCGTAAATGGTAAGGAACCAAGGAACTTAGTGATATTATTTCTGAATAGCTAGTATTTATAATCTTTGAGGAACACTTTCTTGGAAAGAAGATCGTTACAGAGAATATAGGCAGATGGAATAAGAGTGGAAAGAGAGGAAGATATAGGTTAGTCATTGGACTACACTTTGAAGTCGGGTAGCTTCGACTGTTTTTGTTATTATAGACTTTGAGGAAAGTGCAGAAAATCATATATTCCATTTTACTGGAACAGCATAACACTAAGACGGAATTTATATAGGTACGGTATGGCGAAAGAAAGAAAGAAGAAAAAAAAAACGATACTGAACTTCGACAGTCCCCTCCAGTACACACGCTATGAGATAATCCGTTCGACTGCATGCACATTCATAGAAGAGCACGTGTAGATCTGTGATATTACATTTATTTAGTTGTAGCAATAGTGTGGACGTTGGAAGAAAAACGTTTATCGTTGAGCATCCTTTTCATTCATCCGGAGTCAGCAGAACAAAAGGCCCAACCCTACAACATGTTTGTGAACAGTTTGTTCGTCGTTTCTGTAAACGTGCCCGATATCATCATTGCCTTAATCGAGAGGTTCCGACGTACCGGCAATGTTATTTGTCGCAATGAAAAGGACATTCGGGGAGACCACGAACTGTTATCACAAATGAGAATCACGGGAGTGTTCTGGAGCAAGTGTTACAGTTTCCGAAACGCAGTCAACGCCGAACGGCGGTAAAGCTTGGGCCGAGTCGGTTACTACAGAGAATCTTTAAGGAGCTGGTTGCCTTTTCGTACATCATTCAGGTGGGTCAGTGCTTAATAGCAATGGATTAAGCTGCACGGCGGGAATACTGTGCACACGTACTGACCAATGTCTATGAAGATCCTTCCTCCATAATGTCTGGTTCTCGAACGAAGCGCATTTCCATCTAAGCGGTCATGTAAACAGACGAACCCACAGGTTTCTTGTTTCCTCGAGACCGAATTTATCCAAGAGAAATCTCTTAACAGACAGAAGGTCACAACATATTGTGCGGTTTCCGGTTATGGCATAATTGGGTCCTACTTCATTGAAGAGGGTGTGTAACCGTGACCTTGAATAGCGAACGCTACATCGAGAGTGTGTTGGTTCCGTTCACCCAGGATTTGCATACGATGTGTCGTGCAAACAACATTCCATTTCGTGCACAGGTATTCCAGCAGGACGGAGGAACTTCTCACACATCACGTGATTCTAGAGCCTATTTATCAGAACACTTCCAAGCGAGGCTCATTTCGAGGTCACAGAATTCCCATACCCTTCACGTTCCTGATCCCACAGCACTTGATGCTGTCGTTTTTGGGTATGCTGAAGGAATGGGTATTCCACCATGACCCGCCATCAAACCGTGATGAAATAAGGGATAAAATTACATGATATGTCCAGCAGATGTCCCAAGATCGCATGAGCTATGAAACCTGTCTTGAAAGCCCAATTCGAGCACGTAATCTACCGTCGTTAATGCTTTATTCGACCAAGATTCCATTGATAGCTGTGAATGTATATATCAGCAGGTATAAACATGTATTTCTTTGTTAATAAACCTGTTTACTCCATTATAAATTGTTGTAGTTATTCAGTAATATTTTTTTCGCCATTCTGTTCTAGAAAATACAAGACAATACAGACCATATGCAACATAACGGTTGGGTGAGTCTCTGATAGAGGGATCATCGATTATCTGACCCTCTATCTCTTTTAAAGTACCGGGAATTTTTAGAGGTTTCGGATCGATCACCACAAATCTAAGAAAAGTATTCTAATATTGAGCGGATTAGAGATTTGCAAAATTAGTAGTTGAACAGGTAAAAAATAAAATAAAGTGCTGAGTGAAAAGGAGCGCTAAGTTATTTAGAGGCCGAGGAAGCTATGTATATGATGCATTTCTACCAGAAGAGATTAAAGATAAATGTCAGCCAATGAAGAGATGTCTAGTCAGGCTTCTTTGTGTTATCTCCCATGACTCTCATCATACAAAGCTCGCCAAACCTCTCTGAGAACTTTTGGGGGGGGGGAGAAGATAGGACTATGTTTTGGTAGCATAATATGACTTGGTTGTCATTATCCCTTTGAAAAATGATTTGGTATCAGCGTTTAAAGCACGGTTTGTAGAAGTGCTTAAAGCTTGAGATGTTTCTTCACTGCAACGTTTGCACAAGAGTATGAAGAATGAAGTGTACTCCATTACAGCAAACTGTGGATAACGTTTGAGTCAGTGAGAGAAGATCATTTATGGATAGAAGAAAGAGATGGTAATAGAACAGATCCCTGGAACTTTCTAAATTGGCAGAAGAATCTGAATAGAGGAAGTTGCCTGCCTTGACATGAACTGAAACAACAAGAGAGAAAAATAGCTACCCTGTTACAAAGCGTGTAATGTAAGTCATGAATGGCAGGTTTGCTGAGCAGCAAATGCCAAGTACATAGCACAGATTTCTCCAAATTGTTCCATGGCACGTATCAAGCAGTGGCGGGAATGAAAACGTGCTTCAGCCTTCGTATGTTGATTGTATGCGTTCTTCTGGGTTCTTCTTGCTTCTGTTGTTCATGAAAAATCTGTCCAGAAAGAAAACCTTTGCACCTTCATATGAGACTAGTAACTCACCTTCAAATGATAACCCATATAATGTTTTTTCATGTCCTACATGAGATTCGAACTAGTTCTTTATTGCAAAAAAGTCATTGTCGATACCGACTGAGATAGTAGAAAATCTTCAGAGGTAGGTGGTGTAACCATGTAGATCTGGAGGAATCCTCACTGGTGATTATTAATTAACTGCCCGATTACGAGGTAGTAAAGAAGTTGAATGTTAATTAAATTTTCTACTTCAAAGAAGACTGGAATGAGAGGAATGGGTCAACTGTGTGATGGTGCATACCTTTAATTCTGAAACTAAATTACAAAGTAATTTCCGATATCGTCTATAGGCTGCTTCTGGACTTTCCAGTTAGGTTAGGAGACCTGGTTGGTCAGCCCATATCAGGGATACCTTATCTTCCCTCTAATATCCGTGAAAGGAACACTTATTGTAGAGATAGTTTGGGAAGGCATATCGTTGGGTAGATGCACCGAACTGTATGTATTTCTTAGAGGGACCTATGTTCATCCATATGCGGGTCCGATAGGGGAGACATTTGTCTTACAAGATAATAATGTTTGCCCTTGTCGAGGGAACTCGTAGACCTTAAAGAAGAGGCTCTCGTGCGTTTAGACTGGTCAGCCAGACAGGTCTCCTGAACATTATTATCTTGTAGGACATACGCAGCAAACCAAGTATTCCATCTCTTTACCATTTCGTCGGCAAATTTATTTCGGTTCCTAACTTTTTTTAGACTTGTGCACCCCTATCGGACCCGCCCCAAATTATCACACTATCTCTACAATCTGAATCCGCTCCGTAAACCTTGAGGGACTTAGGAGAGAGAGAGCTTTGCAGAAGCAATGGTTGTTTTTATTACGTGAGCTGGTTTTTGACCATTGTCTTCATACACCTTCATAAAACTGAACTATTTATTTGCACTTTTTGAGCGTTTCTTTCACGTCTCATCGCGTGCTGTTTTCCATCCAAAGGCATGAATATTCAGCATAGAGAGTTATCGTGATTTTTCTCTGTTCATTGATTTATGAAAACCAGTGTAGGTTGGAATATTTAAATAATTATAATATCCAATAATTACAAATGTAAGAATATCATCAATGAAAATAGGAAAGGAAATCAGAGAGTGTTGTTTGTTCTTCCAATAAATTAACTGTACAGCCTGTACGCCAAGTATTACAAGAGCGATAAACATCGATATAAATGACACCGTAGTCGTGTAGAGTTGAGTAAGTTTACTCGGACAAAAATGCGTGCATGACTCCCAGCTGAGATCATAATGATTTTAGTTGGTCCTCATCACTTTTCAGGGAAAAAAAGCTTAATCATTATTATTACGTGAAATCTCCATGGAGTCCATCGCGAGAGGGCACTTAACACCACACAGCAGCTGTTTACACTATTTAATCCATCATCAACACATACACACGGCACAATCCACTATCACACTACGCCTATCACTCACCAATATATTTTGTTTCTTAAACGCGTGTGTTTTCTGGACGATTTGTCTGTATGCAGGATGAAAAATTCGAGTTTCTCGAAGGAAAAACACCATCAAAGATTCCTCTAGTAATGATGGGAATCGAAATCAGGTCTTTTCTAGTCGACTGGAAAGTTGAGCTGGAAGATCAAACGTATGGAAATGTCTTTTATTGGAATAGTTAAAAAAGGTAGTTATAATATCTTCCGGATGCTACTCTTCTTGAAAGAAAAAGGTTTAGTCAAGTAGTGACTCTTGAAAGAAGAAGAGGATTAGTTTCTTTCGTTGAAGGAGAACAAAGTCTATGTGAATTTATATTACGATATTCTCTTTAATACATCACTAGCCATCTATCATTTTCCCATCCATCCATCCTTATACTAGTTGAGTCCCGTCCCATAAGGGATTTTAGGCAATTTAATGCAACCGACTTACCATTCCTTGGGTGCATCCCTCTAAGGACATGTTACGTCTGTAGATCTGCGTGTTCACGGGATAGGTTTTCCTGCGTTCAGGGATGAAAAACCCCGAATTTCTGGGGGGGGGGATTTTCTTCCAGAAATTCGGGTTCACTGAAAAAGCCTGATAACATTTCTCCGCATCATTTTGCAGTATATTTAAATAATATCGTTTCAAGATACTGAACAAAAATTTATGTAAAAAATATTAAATGATATATTTATCAGTATTTTGCTCAGGTACTGGAATTTTATCACCGATCCACACCCTCATTTCAGAGACAGTTGATCTTCGGTTTAATTCCGACTGAGCATTTTTCTAAACAGAAAAGACAATTACTGGT
Source organism: Typopeltis vanoorti (assembly GCF_054136105.1). Classification (NCBI taxonomy): domain Eukaryota; kingdom Metazoa; phylum Arthropoda; class Arachnida; order Uropygi; family Thelyphonidae; genus Typopeltis; species Typopeltis vanoorti. Next base: position 33,496,065 of record NC_143571.1, on the reverse strand, counting down.
TATGTTCTGTAACCAGTAATCGTCTTTGCTTTAATAGTATACCCATTTTTTCTGTATGATTATTTTCTGTAAGCTGCAACATCGTAAATGTATGCAGACGACATCAACTTGATAATGCAACAAATGACGAACGATACTCACACATTGCAATTCAGAGATTATTATTTTCCCCTTAAAGATGACTTCTCTGTATAAGAACCATAATCGATTGTAGGGTCAAACATTTTATAGAATCTTATGGATTTTTTTAAATAAAAACAGCTAAATTATTGTCATGTAAATTCCTCCATTGAAGCCGGAAAAAGGGCAATTAGCAGCATATCAATAGACCAATTCCCGCACTGCTTTTTTTTTTAAACATTTGTTTAAAAAACGAGCGTGGGAACTGATCGCCAGTAGCATATTTTGACGAAGTTCACAGACTTGTTATAAAGCGTGTATACTCCTTACTCATGGCTGCCATGTATTCAATTAAGAATTCCATTTAAGGTAATGAGCGCTGCGCGTGCATCCCTTTGTCTCGTATCTAAACACCAAATTTTAATTTCCACGCTCCTCGCCCTCCTTCACGCATCTTTCCAAACTTGAAAGGGCGCAACGATCTCCTTAATTAACGCATTTGCTCGCGTTTCTTCCCTAACCCCCCCCCCCCACTCATTCCATTTCCTGCAAGACCAAATCCAAAAAAAGAAAGAAAAGAAGAAGAAAAAAATCTTGATTATACGGATGACCAGGAAGCTTAAAGCCTTCCTTGCGAAAAACCCCCCAAACAGAACGTTAGCAGCTGGAAGGTTAACCATCCTCGTGCACCTGCCACGTGACCGTATTGTGAGACGTGCAAGTGGCCACCTGTCACTGAGGAACAAGGAAGGCGTCGCTGAAGTGTGCAAGCTGCCTTTGGAACGCGCGGCCGACGACATGGTAGGGTCACATGTTACGGTGACCCTACAATTTATACGCCGAAGTCCGGCAACACATGTCCGCTTCTCGCTGTCAGCGTCGACATGTTGGCGGCCAATTCTGCTAATGCCAATGAACAACTTCTTGAATGATTCCTGAATGGCAGTTAGAAGGAAGGCGCAAGCATTTAGGCTATCACAACACACCCAGTGTTCGGAGTGAAACGATGGGAGAGTTTCCATTGATTTTGTTCCTGTCTTCGGAGGTACCGTTTTTGATAGAAGGGGGAAAATAGACAACTTTGGCGGTTTCCCGCAGCTCTACCTCCCGTCCGAACGTCATGGGAATGATTAGATTAGCATAACCTAGAAGAGTCTCTTATGACAAACTGCATATTTCATTCAACAAATTCATGTGTGTGTGTGTGTGTGTGTGTGTGTGGAATGGAACTGCACATGATAACAGTACTGGACGTGTGAACAGCGCAACAACCACCAGTCTGTGGGTTCGAATCCTACCATAAGCAGATTGTAAATGTCTTTTTAGGTAATAGATGAACTTCACCACTGGTGCCACACCACCACCGCCACCACTACCCCCCCTGGAGTGACTTAAAGAACTTCCTAGTTGGATTTGGGTTTCTGGAATGTCCAATCCTTTGCCTACACACAATACTATAGGCTTATAGCTTTTCGCTGGTGGGCTAAAATTAAAAAACAGTCTTCCAAATTTATCTGATTTTAATATTTGGTTGGTCAGCAGTCTTACTTTCCTAAATTCCTCCGATTTTGTAACGGACGTTACATAATTTTTTTCGAAATTTTTTTATGATTTTTCATATTGCCATTTTGCTTATTGTAAATCTCTATCTGTTCCTTCATTTTCTTCCAAAAATCAGTGTAATCACTTCGTACTTTTATGCAGAAAAAGTCAAAAAATAGAAACTTCCTCCCTTGAAGTTCAATTTATAAAATCTGCTTCAGGCGGGTTTAATCTAAGCCAAGCAGATGCCAACCGTGCACTCATTACCAAATAGTCAGGTGTTGTGTGTTCACTGCCAGAAGGATAAACCAAGAGGATGTGTCCCTCTCCTGCAAGTTTTATTTGCACCGTTAAAGTAGGAGAAGAATGCAGCAGGTGACTCATCTTTCCTTCCAAATCATTGGCAAAAGAAATAAATAGATGCGATAAGAAAAAGATACAATAGAGACAAAAAAAAAGTAAGAGAAAATGCGGAATTAATTGTGTTAAATAAATATTTTTTATCGTCTAAGATCAACGAGAAACTATTGGAGGTTGATGAACTCCAGATTAGAAATGAGAAGATAATGAAATATTCACCTTTATGTTCATTTCTATCTAACGTAACAATGAAAGCGTGACGAAGTCAGCGCGTGAACACTTACTTACATGTGAGTGGTAAGCTGGTGGACTACTGTCAACTAATGCTGAGTAGCAATAAAAAATTATTTAATTATCATAGCAATGGAGAAAGACTGTTTTAATTGCATTAATATCCATATATCTTGTAGAATTATTATCCTTCTTGATTTAAAAAAGCATTTTAATTAATGTCATATCTACAGGAATGTAGATCTGATTAAAATATTAACAATAGATTTACCGATTTGACTAACGGGCCATAGTGAGGGCAGGCATGTGTACGTTTGGCCTGCTATGCTCGTGCCAAACAGATCGAAACGCATCACGATTCTGCAATAGGAGGCGTGAAAAATATTTTCTTATTATATTTTGTATAACTCTGGTTTCTTTTGTGTATTTTGTGAATTGAACTTTATAAAGAAAAAGCTTAAAAACAGGGCGGTACAAGAGTAGAAGCACGAGCATCATTTCCCCCTCCCTCCATACACACACCTTTTTCTTTTCTTATTTTATTTACTTTTAAGTTATCAGTCTGATAATACCCAAGTACTTTCAACTTATATATACAAAAAGAAAAGCAGTAGTCATGCGAACGAACACGTCTAATTGTACCCGACGTGTGTGAGACCTCACAGATGCAGATGGGATTCTTAGAGCGTCGAAAAAGAACAAGGAAATAAGCATTTATAGTCACGACCGTAACCGAAATACCACAAGAAGCTATAATCTTCACACCTTGCCGTCCCTCACTACAAAAACACTATTTGTTAACGCTAGTCCTTGATAGCCCTGGGACTTTTATCACCCACCTTGTTCATCAACAAAAAAAAAAGTGCCAATGATAATAACGCATTGCTCTTTGGGTTAAATTCTTCCTGTTATTATAGATATGTTACCCAATGTGGTTAGGGATAAATCCTCTGAGATCTGGGGAATTGGAGAAGAATGAGATTATCGAATTACATCTAACACGTTTGGGAGGCCAGTAGGTGGAGAAACGTTGCAGGAGATTAAAATCTGTAACACTTCTGACGAGGCGTAAAATATAACTGGAATATGAAAATACAATGGAGAGAGACTACAGAGATATCGCGCTCTGGTTGAATGATCCAACATGTTCAACGGTTTATGCACTAAATCAGATGATTATTTAAAAGAAGAATTTTTAATGATTTATGTGTACAAGTTTAACGAAAATTATAAAATGATAAATGCGACAGAAATGCTTAAAGACAAACATTAAAAATAGAAAAAAAAATTAGTTGTTTACATTGCAATATCATTCCAACGAGGTTTATATTTAGAAATTCAAAACGCAATCAAAGAATCTCAAGCCAGGTTACAGACATAGTTCTTCCAAACTTTTCTCAGTTTACAAAGTTTTTTATGTAATATAATACATGAGAAAAAATATATTTAGAGAAGATTTGTATTATCGAGTCAGGTATCTATTTTCTTACTTACTATTTCTATGATACCATTAATTTTACAGTGAGAAGCTCACCAAAACCTAAGGATAGGATAAATATTAATTGTATTAACTTTTGGGGTGACACACGTAGGGTTGTTCATTTCCTGAGTATTCGTTGATTTTTCTGGACTAATTTGTGACATGATTTTAGAAAGGACGGAGGGAGCTAAAACAAGTAAAAATTTTTAAGATATTACCCCCCCCACACACACACACAGACAAAAGAGATGATAAAATAACACAACTGCGCTCTGTATGAGAAAATGGTTAAGGGGAAGGAATATATTGACATATTTTTTGAAAGGCTGGAAGTTGTATTCATATTGGGAAAACAGTCAGGATAAGACTACTCCAAAGAAGACAATAGATAGAATGAAGGAAGAAGTTTGGTAAGTTTGGAGTCTAACTGTGTGTGTGTGTGTGTGTGTGTGTGTGTGTGTGTGTGTGTGTGTGTGTGTGTGTGTGTGTGTGTGTGTGTGTGTGTGTGTGTGTGTGTGTGTGTGTGTGCGCGCGCGCGCGCGCGCGCATGGATGTTGACCACTGGCTGCTATAGTCCATATATGATTAGGGAAAAGCAGAGAAATGGCAGCGGCCAGTTCGGTTGAGCAACGTGCATAAATGTACCTTTAAAAAGGTATAATGCAAAAAACACAGAAGAAGGCTGATTTCCTTCTTCTGTGTAGGTCAAAAATTCTTAGAGAGGTTTTAGGTGCAACATCCCAAACGTGAGAATAATATTCTAAGGTCCGTCAAATTATGGGATTGAAGTAGTGTTTTGAATGAAAAAGAATACCAAGTTTTAAGGAGGAGGCTGAGGAGGAATGTTTATGCAGGATAAGCCAGATGTGAAAGTCAACCCAAGAAGGTAAAATGATCTTCACTGCAGATTGTCAAACGTAAGAGTGAGTAAGCATGATCGTTCTTCTAGCTTCTAGGTCAGTGTTTCTCCAAGTGTGGTACGCGTACCCCCGGGGGTACACGAAATGTCGTTAGGGGGTACGTGGCAATTTTCGGTTATGCATAATTAAAGGAGTCATATTTTTTAACAAACAGTGCAATTAGAGACAACCGGACACTAACTAATGAATCACAACCCTTCTCCAACAGAAAATGCTGTATAGGCCAAGCAAAACCATATGTTGCCGGTGGAACATATGGTTTGTTTGACCCCCCCCCGTCGTTAGCGTGTTAAAACTAAGAAATATATAGTGAATGTGTTTCAGATATTATAGAATTCGGTTGAAGAGAATTAGCATTTCAACTCAACTGTTGAAATGCTAATTTGTCTTTGGTTCGCGCGATCTTTTGTTAATACCGCACCAATCATATGCAGTTCTTCACTGCTCTACGTATCTCAAGTCTTGTAAATTACTGGTAATTTTTGCTTGAAATAACGGGAAAGAAGATGACGCTATTTGGGTAGATGACTTTGACGATGCACACAAAGAAACTGTTCTCGATGTCAAAAGTAGTGATAGCGAGTAGGAGCTTCTTGGTAAGTCGCACCATTTTCAGTTTTTTTCTGAAAACTTTAGTTTCCGAAAATTCCGGCACTTATCTCGCAACACGATTTTTTAGCTTTAATTTTGGGAAAAAAGTTAAGAGTTATATTCGAGTAAATACAGTATTTTTTTAGCTTTCAAATTCTTACGTATCGATCATTGGTTAAAGATTGGATTTATAAAACCCCCAAAAGAGAGCAATATAGCAAATACAAGAAAACGTTGATATTGCATCTGGATCAAATGGAATTGATGAGTGTGTCGTCTGACATCTCTAGAGAACCAAAATTTAAAAATAAATCATATTTTTTGTTTACACGAACATATAAATTCAAATAAAATATATATTTAATTTTAATTAATATTTTAAATTAATGTATTAATTTTGATTAATTAATTTATTTTATTTATTTGAAATTAATTAATGAATTTATTTTTTAATTAATTAGGGGGTACTTGGTAATAATGAATAAGAGGGGGTACGCGGATATATGAAGTTTGAGAAACACTGTTCTAGGTGATCAAACAGGGAGCTGTTTATGGATAGCATTTAACTGAAGTTTTGATAATTCACTAGATTATCTTCACGCTACTTGAGAGTGGCGAGGAGATCGATGTTTAAGATAATGGTTATGGAAGAACTTGAACTTGAATCATTTGAATATTACAAGGTCCCGCAATAATGCAAAGTCTTAGAGAATAATAGTACTATCATCAGTAAAACTATTAATAGGATTTATGTTTAGAGAGAAAGAAAGAAAGAAGAAGAAGAGCATGAGAAAGTGTACAAAATCCAGGGTACTCCGGCATTGATAAAGAAATCTAATGATAAGAAAAATCTATTTTGCCATGACACAAAATGGACGACCACAGGAGATGCTGACGATACACCCACAAAGAGCAGGAGCAGTGGCGAGGAGATCGATGTTTAAGATAATGGTTATGGAAGAACTTGAACTTGAATCATTTGAATATTACAAGGTCCCGCAATAATGCAAAGTCTTAGAGAATAATAGTACTATCATCAGTAAAACTATTAATAGGATTTATGTTTAGAGAGAAAGAAAGAAAGAAGAAGAAGAGCATGAGAAAGAGTACAAAATCCAGGGTACTCCAGCATTGATAAAGAAATCTAATGATAAAAAAAATCTATTTTGCCATGACACAAAATGGACGACCACAGGAGATGCTGACGATACACCCACAAAGAGCAGGAGCGAGAGAAAATAAGATGAGATGTAGCTTGTTGAAGAAGCGCCGATGCCAAGCACAATCAAATGGATTAGAGATAGCAAGAGCAACCCCGTCAGTTTCTCCAATTCTCACTAACCCATAACCACTGTCTACCATATGTTCATGGAGGATAAGGTTAGCGAGAATATATACTGTAGAACGAGAGTGGCGGAATTCGTATAGGTGATCACTAACTGATGATTTAGTTAGCGATCACATACTCGTAAATGAAAAAGTTGATCAAATTAAAGATGCCAAGAAATTATATTCTTGTTTAATCTCTTATCCAAGTGTAAGCAAAGTTTGCACATGAAGGATCTTCATGACTGGGCTGCTTGTATATAGAGGCTAATGACTTCACATCGATTGCCTTAGTATCGCATAATTCAAAGCACACATCGTTTCGTGTGTGTATAATGCTATGCATTATGGGAAGGGCCACTACCCAGACCGGTTTCGACTTTTATTGAGGTCTCATCAGCGGGGACCTGAACCAGAAGGGATACCAGGGTTGAAGAGGTTATACATTCCACTGATGAGACCTCAATGAAAGTCGAAACCGGTCTGGATAATAGCCCTTTCCATAATGCATAGCATTATGCACACCAGTAAGGGTGTATGATTTGCATTACGAGATACTAAAGCAAGTGATGTGAAGTTATTAGCTTCAACATACAAGTAGCCTAGTCGTAAAGATACTTCACGCACAAACTTTGTTTGCTTATACTTTGATAAAGGATTAGAAAAAAATAAAACTTTTTTGGATATTTAATTTAATTTATAACCAAGTGAAAATCTTTCCACGTAAAAGCTGGTTGTTCAGGCCCTTTTCCATTTTTCGAGAGTAATGAAGTGAGGACGATAATTTCATAGCTGACTTTAATCTCTCTTTAAAGGATAGGCCGTATTAAGGCGAGATGACAGATCTTCTGGGTAGATCTCAGATGAACATGACACTTTACATAGGCCATTCAGGATGGCTGTTAATTCTGCAGCACAGGGTTTGAACGCAACCGGAGAGATGTCACCTGGAGTAGGTGGCATTATTAATAAAGAATACTCAGGATCATTCTGGTTCTCTTCTAGCGAAAGATCATGCATGCTTACAGCATGCTTGATCTTTCGCTTGATCTCGATGTCTGGTTGGCATCAATATGGTGGACTCCCAACCTAAGAATCCCATGTGTCTCAACTGAAATGTAAGCTAATAAATATTTCGGCTTATCCAGCTATACACTAACCTGAATATAAGTATTAAGGAAAAATTCGCATTAAGAAGATTGGTCTGCCCAAGAATAGCTTTCTATAATAACACTAATAATAATAAGAAAAAGAATAAAACTTGTCGCATCACATTTAGTGCGGCAGGGAAATTTTTAATATTTTCCTTAATTTTCAACTTAATTATAAAAATCCCCAAAGTATTGGGAGAATCCCATAGAGGAAAGGGAAAAATTGTTCCCATTGAAAACCGTTACTTCAGAGAGTGTAATTTCTTAAAGAAAAGTTAAGACAGGTATTATATTCGCTGAAAATCAATAAATAAACCGTTGGAGTAAATCTAGGATACAACTGAAGTTATTTGTTAAATTAAATGTTAAGTGTTTAATTTCAGAATGTGTAGAAAGTAAAAGTTATCTAAGCTGGGTGGTAGAGTGGATTCTTGGCTTCAAGCTATCTCTATGTTCGAATTCGCAACATATAAATGATATACACGTTGCATAATAACATACGTGTAGCATATGTGCGTGTGAATGTGTTTAATGGCAAATGGTGTGAATTTAACAATCTAATTCTTGGAAATCTGAAGTATCTTGAATCTCTAGCGTTTTACCTTGAATTACCTAATTCTGACCAAGACAGATTTACAACCTGTCATGGATAGGATCCAGATACTAAAAAAATTAAATTCGAAAGTATATATAACCCGAGTTTCCGGAGAAAAATCTACTTGCTCAATGGTTTGCCAAATATTGTACAATATTCTGCAGTGGTCTTTCTTGAGTTTAAGAGAGATGAAAAAGTCAAGTTTCTAGAGGGAAAGTCCACTTTTACTCTGGAGGAATAAAAGTGGACTTTCCCTCCAGAAACTCGACTTTTTCATCTCTCTTAAACTCAAGAAAGACCACTGCAGAATATTGTACAATATTTGGCAAACCATTCTGTGATTGGCTAAGGGAGAAAACTATCTGTCCATTAGTCTTCAAAAAGTTAGTTAGGGATAAATGGTCTCATATCCTATATAAAATGCGTTAGTGGATTAATTTATTTAAACATTTAACTTTTCAAGACACTTCGGGCTTCCAATAAGCAGAGTAGAATTATCACACCGGGTGAATAAAATTATGTACTATCTAAAAATTTAGCAGAGCCATCAATCCCACGATGAGATTCGAACTCACAGGTCGCAGATGTGGGAAATGGAAACGCTATCCACTCGCTCAAAGCTAAAGACCGGATGTTTTAGACAAAGAAGATGTCAATCCCCTAAATCTCTGAAGGTGCTTATAGTTTCTTTTAAACCGAGTTAATTCATATTGTTGATAAGGATAGGAGAGAGAGAGAGATAACGCTAGCTGAATTGTTATGAATGAACAGCAAATATTCACAATTGGATTCCAGATATTCAAGCAGTGATGCAAAGCTTGGCATCTATTCAATTACCCGTTATTTTTTTTAATAACAAAACTAGTCGGTATCTTTTTTTAATCCAAGTTGACCACACGCGATGTGCATAGAAGTAAAAACAGTAATTAATTTTTAATAGGAGTCATTTTACGTGGGCACGCCCAACCACGAAACTGCTATGGGATACACACGACTTAAAAGAACTCAATTACATCTAACAATAGAGTAACAAAGGAACAAAAATTAAATAAATAAAAATTACGTAACATCAAGAACAATTCTACTCTTTGAAACTAAATGCTAGTTGAAAATTGATCAGAAATTTATGATAATTATCATTACCATACATTATTATTACGGGCGTCACAAGAAACAAAAATGTGGTACTTGCTCTGTTCTCTTTTGCCAACGGGAGGAGTTCAGTTACAAAAAAAAAAAAAAAAAAAAAAAAAAAAAAAAAAAAAAGATACCCTTTTATTTATTTCCTGGAAATGCTGTTTTCATAACATTCCGTGTATATAAACAGTAACGAGAGTAAATACATTCTCCTTGATTATGGGATGTGTATGTTTCAATGACACACATTGACTTCATAAAGTGACCATTAGCAGGAAATTCCCATGTTACATAAAGTAAATGAAAAATATTGAAAAGAATTTTTTTATGTTTAAAGCCAATTAGTAAATAGTAAGTGTAGACGTGAAAGGAGTTTTTAAACCTAATAAACCCCTCTAAGGATAGAATAAACCGTTAATTATATAGTCTTAATGATAGCTTCGATATTATTCCACAATCAGATATGAACACGTAATGATCTTTGAATCAAGTTACCACAAAGGATGATTATAAGTTTCGCGCTTAGCGCCATCACTCTGCATGTACAAAAACTAGTATCACAACTGAGAGTAGCAAATGAAAGAGAATGAGAGGAAAAGTGGAGGGTGGAGTTGGAGGAGAGGAATGTGCGTTGCTCAATGACAAAGACACAAAAAAAAAAACACACCAGTACTTCGACTGTCAACGAAGACAAACCAATAACAATATGTATGTGATTATTAGGCAAATAAAAGACCCTTAAACACAATAGACTAGTCAAGTAACTAGTTCAGGAAATACAGGAAAAAGTGTCTTTGAAAAGTCACATGGATTGAATACACACGAAGAGACAAAAAAATAAAAAATGACATCTTTAATACCGGTTTTTATAGTGCGTGTTGGAACTTGGCTACAAAATTAACGACAACACGTGTGTGAACCTCTTTTTTTATATATAAAAATAGTTTTCTTCTTATTTAGAGAACTGTAAAGACATAATGAATTTATTGAGGAAATCGGATGACGTAATAGGGATCTATGAACTATGTTAACGGGAATAACCTGAAGGACTTTTCTCCGTCAGATGCCTGAAAACTTTACAAAATCCTACCAATACCTAGTATCCGTTGGATTCCGAATAAATAAAGAATGGGTTAGAAAACGAATTTGGTTATATTCTTCTTATTCGCCCATTTCAGGTCTATCCAAAAGTAAGTATTTATTCTTTCCATTTTCAACACTAAATTATCTGGCTAAGATTCCGTACGCATGTAGTGGGCAGTTTAATTTTGCAAATCGAAGGGATAGGTACTTGCTTGTCAGATGGATCTAAAATCACCAAAAGAAAAGAAGAAGAAGAAGAAGAAGATATATTCAAAAAGCAATGCTACTTGTCCTAAATTAATCAATGGACACAATAATTAAAAAGAAGACGAAATCAAATGTGTTATTTTATTATGTTATTCTGTGAAACTTATTGTCCAATGACAAATAGAAAAAAAAAACATTTAATGCCTGTGTAGGATTAAAATAATATATTTGGAGTACATTGCGATCAGCACTATGTCAGTTTTATTCTTTATCATAGATTGCGACCTTACAAGAGACCAAAAAAGAAAATAGGAGTTAATATTTAATGACCTAGATCAGTGATGGCGAACCTATGACACGCGTGTCAGCACTGAAACACTTGAGGGTTTCAGCTGACACACCGTGGATGCTGAAAGATATTGGTATTCTGATGAAAAAACTGCGATAAATCGTGTAAGATCGCTCTCAGTTAAGGCGAGGGTAGGTTTCGGTTCATTGAAAGAATTATATTTTATAGTTAGCCTATTTCTATTTTATTTTGTAACTAGCCTATAAACAACGAGCGTTTTAAGTTTACGTTTTCTTTCTTAATCATTATAATTTCTGCATAGTCATATGATATTATAAAAACTTATACAAATGATTATCAATATTATACGATACAAACTTATAAATACGTGCTTTATATATTATAAACATTTGAAAACTTCTGTGTGAAATTCGTTCATGCATGCATTCCAAGTCTCTCGACTGAGTAATACAAGTTCTAAACATATTTAAAACCACTTTAACAGAAAATATAATTCGCAGCATTAAATATTGAATTTGTCTGAGTAAATAATGAAAACATATTTATAGTTGCAATAAATTCAGTAAATTTTGTTAAATAATGCAAATAGTAACAACTTACGATGACGTCGCACTAAATACTACTAAATAGCTGCTATTTAGTAGTATGATAGAGAGTAAAACATGACAAGGTTGCTACGAACGTACCAGTAATAAATCTGGCAACCCTGCTCAAAGAAGTAGTGGTAGTCTTGCATGGTTTGCCACTTAAGTAATTTGAGTTGCTGGTGTATAATTCATTTCCAGTAATTGTTAGTTCTTATTAATTATTACTGCTTAATTACTGCTGTATATAATTGTGCTCTTTTTTAATTTGTGAACCCTTTTACAATGGCAGCTGGCACTAATAAAAAACTAAAATTAATCCAGAAAGGAAGTGGAAGAAATTTCCAAGATGAATGAACTGAATATGTATCCCGATGAAACAGAATCCATGGATCTTAAATTAGATGGCTTTGAGTGGATGGATTTGAAATTTCTAGAAATGCAACTAGTCGACTTCCAGTGTAATCCTATCTGGAAAAGAAAGTTTATTGCTCTTAGAAATGAATTAGAAGAACTTGAGCGGTTAAAAATTCAGTCTGTGAAATTCTAAGCATGTGGATTTAAAATCTTTGCCAAAACTCTTCTAACAATTTTCCTCTTGTACATACTCTTGTGAAACTCTATTTCCTGCCTTAAATAATATCAAATCGAAAGGGAGAAATAGATTGAGCAATGATTTGAGCGCTGCCTGTGTAGCATTAAAATGTACACCCTATAGCCCTTCTATAAAGCAACTTTCTACCAGTACTCAGCAACAGAAAAGTCATTAAATATAATGTAAGTTTGTAATTTCACTTTATTAAATTAATTGCATAATACGAATTTATAGATTTTATATCAATGTCCTATTAAATAAATAGCGTAATATGATATGTATAAGTCACCATCTATGATTAAGTAGTTACATTTATAATGCATGTATGCAAGTGGCACATCAACAACGTCGTTATTTAAATAAAAATAGATGTTTGACACACCTGGGTGAAAAGGTTCGCCATCACTGACCTAGACGTTATAGCAAACAGATAAGCACAATGAGTTTCAGAGAATAACGTAATACAATAGCTTATTCCATCCAATCTTATTTTAAATATTGTGTCCAAACTGTCTTTTTACGGCCAAGTAACGTGAATTTTACTTCATAAAAGATGTTAACACACTTAATGCGGATGAGTTTGTTGGAATTTACGGCCGAAACAACTAAAGCTATGTTAATTGTGTGTGTCATTTCTGCCGGTGTTGTGCGAGAGTAAAAAAAAAAAAAAAATCTATACTTCGAGAGGGGTAGAGAATAAAGATAAAATAAAATATAGGATTCGAGGTGCCTTTCCTATACGAGTCCACTTGACTGCACTACAGAAGCGGCCTGTTTTTATATGCAGCATCAACTCTTTTCACACTATTAGTGGTTGCATTGACAGATCCAGCCTATTGTTTATTTTTAATTTATTTCTTAAATAGGCTGCATAAAAAGCGAACTTGGAACTCGTTTCGTTATCTGATTAATACAACAGAAAATTTGAAATTGCTTCTTGAACTATTGTAATTGCGAGCAACATTTATTACATGCGCAAATGTCGTTACGTCAGTGATGAAGATTCAGCTTTTCTGAAATTAAAATACAGAAATTTAAACCAACTGTTAACAGTTGAAACATTCTGTTCCTATGCTAAAATAGCCTTAAGCTTCTAAATGACGAATCCAAACCGAATAAACAAACAAGTCCTTAAGGGTGTGTGTGTGGGGGGGGGGGGTACTTGTGTTATCTTCCATCTCTGATATCGCATTCTTTATTTTTTCGAGTTTTTATAAATTCACAAAACACGTCAAGTTCTCAATTTGAAAAAAAAAAAAAGTACAAAAACAAGTTATGACAACACGATCTGCAATATTTTACCCTGGAAACAAACAAAGAGTGTGACGTCACTGATAAGCAAGTCATTACTGACACATGGATTGTTTTCTCCGATATGAAATAATTGCGACTCTAAGCGGTCATTTAGGAGTGCAAATAATTTATTACCAGCGAAGACATCCCCCAACTCGGCAGATGCAGACAATAGTAGGAATGTGATAGAGTAAATTACCGCCTCCCTTTCTATGTGTGTGCAGTAGAAGAATGACAACTCACACAAACCAAGCAAGATAAATGATCCAACAACTGCCTAGAGGATGGGTTTCTTCAGCAAAGGAGGGGAGGACAAAACAATAAAATAAAGACGTCTTTTTTTTCTTCTTCTTCTCAATACATAACAAATGGTATTCAAAGTTTATGAAATTGAGATCAGGAAAAAAAAAGGCAAACAATACTCGATAAACAAAAAATTCAGTTATTCTATTAAAAATCAACTTTGTTATGTCAAATTCTTTATTGTATGACAATTATGAATGGTTTAACAAAACGGAAAGAACCACTGGTGAATCACAAAGAAAGAGTAATTTAAAAAATGTTTTGCAAAGAATAAATATATATTATATTGGATTATTTAGGCAACCATACAAAACACTATTCAGAAAGCGTTATCTTTTATTTTGCTCAGATGGTTATAAGAAAATAAATAAAAGAGAGAAAAGGCATCAATTTAATTTAAAATAGGATATCTAGCTAGATTCAAGATTAGTCGATTCACGATTCGTGTTTTCTTTTTCGTGGGACAAACCCTTTTTTCTCTTGACAAAATGATAATATTTTTATCGCTGTAGTTGGACCAGTTTTACTGGCTCAGTCGGAAGTGACGATACTCTTTGTTGGGAAAACAAAATATCCTTAGAGAGCGCTTCTTTACTTCCCAGAGGACTACTCTATAATGAAATACAATGTGCTGACCAGCTAGGGGATCGTTTATATTTATAGCAGGGTGTGTTAACACCGGCGATTCCTGCGCTAAACATTGTCACTGCTAACAAGTCGCACGTAGCTAATCCATTCGGCAAAATTGGTTTCGATTTTAAGACAAATTTTAATTAATGGGTTTCATTAAATGTTTGCTTTTTTTGTTTATTACAAAAGGTTAAATAATAAGAATTCTATCATAGTAGAATCTTACTCCGGAGGGTAAAAAAATGGGTGGGAATTAATAAAGGTGCATAAAATAGCAGGATATAATCGCCAAACCTAATGACACAAAATGTAAATGTGATTACGGTTACAAGAAGAAAAAAAAGTCGATAACCATCCATAATTTGTAGGATGCACAAAATTTATCACCAAAATTAAATTGAAAAGCTGATTTTAGTCTCTATGTTGAAGGTTATACAAAGAAATCCAGTTTTAATCTCGTAGCAATCTCTGATTAAGAGAATTTAGCTGTGTGCGTTGGAAAGGTCCAGAATAAGGGGGTAATTATGCTTATCTTCACGCATAGATAATGTACAAGGGGAAAGTCACTTTGCCAAGTACATTAGCGATATACAACTCGTCACACCCATTAAACAAATTACCCTGTTTGTGGCTGTATCACATGCGACAGTGAGTCTCCAATTTTTCTGCGGTTTTCATAGGAGACTTGTACAGCTACAGGTGAAGAAAGAAATGGAATCAAATCTCTGGGAGAATAAAGGAGGTGGTGGGGAGGGAGAAAGAATAAAGAAAGAGAAAAATACAGCCCCGAGAAAGGCTTATTGTATCAGCACGCAACCGGAGATAAGGATAACCATTGCTTAAATATATGCCGTGTTCGGTAATAGGTAGCTAGCTGAAAACAGAGTGCGGCGTCCTTGTGAATTAAGCAGTTCTAGCACGCTGCTTGCTTACTCTGTAATTTTATTATTCACCAGAATATTTCGGCAGTAAAAATAGGCACAGAAAAATGTTAGTCCTACTAATGAAATGTGCGGGGAAGAATGGTATCTTGATAACTTTGTTTTTCTTCGTGTTGAATATCTGCCAATTCTACCGCGTCATATAAATAATGGATTTTAATACGTTCTCTTTGAGACGTGTGAAGCGTTTTGACTGATGAGTCAGTTTTGGTGTCTAAGAAAGTGTTTATCAAGATTTATTCCACGTAAAATTGTTTTTAAGAATTTAGCACACCGGAAGAATGGTTGCAACTTCTTGAAAACAGAGTCGAAAAGAAGAATAACTTATTTCAAATACCGTATAATGAATATTTAAATTAAAATCCTATTTTTAAGTACGCTGTGGGACATTTCTATTTGAACGGTTTCCATTTACCTGTATTTGACATTTACTTGGAAAATAATGAACGTGATGAAATTTAGCAGCAGAGTAAATAAGAGACAAATAACATAATACGAAAGAATAATAAGAAACCTATTTGTGAAAAACTGTAAACTTAAGAGGTTTGTAAGAGATGGGAAAGATTTTACGTTTTAGAGAAGGCAGGAGGGAGATGGGTCATTGGAGATTGAAATACAACTGAGAATGAAATCCAAGGTCTTCAATTTCATTGGAGACCTTGGATTTCATTCTCAGTTGGCAAAACTCAGAATGCTGACTAGAACAGAAATTCTATTATAAATAAAGCATTGGCAAAAGAAAGTGACCAAAGAACAGTAACATGGAGGAGAGATGCACTTGCAGTAGCTGAATGATAACCTTTGACCTCTGCTCATTTCATTAAAAAACCAGAGATATAAATATCATTTACAGTGGGTGTTTTTAATCAGATTCCGGCCACGTGAATGATTTATAAAAATAATAACGCTTCTGTATACAGATTATTGCTAAGCTATTCTGGATACTTTGTATATTTCTTGATATACTTCTTTCGTGACACCCTCCCTCCCTCCTCATTTTTTTTTTCGGGTTTCGTCTCCGATGTCTTTAATTATATGCTTACCGATTATACTAGGTTTGTTTTCCCACCACGCGCCTCCTTAGCGCCTTCAAACAATCACAAGAGAAACCTTGATCTTAGAAATCGTGTACTTTTTGACCTTGACAAGTGTGTGTGTGTGCTGGGTCCGTTAAGCTTGGGGCAAGATGAGGTTAAACGATCATCCGTAGCGAACCTGTGGGACCGATGGCACACTATGTATCTTCAACATTCTTCTCACCACGTCCTACTTACATAACGATAAGGGTTTGTGTGTGTGTGTGTGTGTGTTTGGCACTTGGCAATGTTATTCATTCTAGTTCAAATGTTTCGGAACTTAAGCAATTCAACATGGCTGTTTATTTATTTATTTTGAAAAATGAGCCTTAATTCAAAAGGTAAGTTTTTTTTTTAACTTTCATTGTACTTTGTTATTTTTTAGTTAAGTACCGAATCACGATGTCGCTAAGCGTCCATTTAGCTCAAGTAAGTCAACGAACATATATTTTTTTTTTTTTTTTTTTTTTTCGAAATGCATATATGACAACCTTAAACTTGTTTTTTTTAACGGCTTAAATAATCGAACACAATTTAATTAAAAAAATAAAAATAAACGAATTACTTAAGACAGCCTCACTCCACAACTGCAACAGAACTTATTGTATACTTCATGATTGGTGGCCGTGCAAAGAACCTCTGTAGCTAAATCGGTATGGACGATACTCTGGTTGGAAAAACCTGGCATCGAATCTCATCTAGGAAGCGAAAAGCCCTTATAAGAGCTCTTTTAACTGAATATGGATTAGTAACTCTTCATATGGGTGTGCTATGTTTTTTCCATTCCTAAGCCGGCCAGAGGAACACACGCAGTTAAACATAATATACTAGCTTCATAGTCTTAGTTGCTTCAGGGATAATCCTAAATTAACTAAAACAATCAACCGTACTATAGTGGGTGCTTTTGCGAACAGAGGAGTTCGATGTATTATTCCGAGAACGAAACAGTCACCCATTGACTTAACATGAAAGCGTGTCAGCTTCCAAAGGACACTACTAATTTTTTTCCTAAATATATGGAAAGTATTTTGCTATGGGCAAAGCACTCCGTGACTTTTGAGGCTAAAGTGAATAACTTGGGTGGCTCACCATCGTCTCTCGTGCCCATGAAGAATCACTATAATATGCCTTGTCTCCATCCAAAGCCAATATTTTTGAGCAAATAGCATGTTAAGGGGAGAAAATAGTATATATACTAGAAAAATCACTGCTGATATTAAGAATTTTTTCCAATAAAACACTTCGCTCTGAAGGATTTTATATATCACCCCCCTCCCCCGAGCAGAGTGAAATGAGTTTGGATTTATCACCGATTAAGTACTGCAGCGCCATCATCCGAATGTGTGTGCTACCGCATCAGCATTTAAGTCAAAAGAAAGCTTGATTTGTGGCTTTAGCAGATTTAAAATTAATTTTTTAATCATTTACTGGAAATTATTTTTGATCTATAGAATTATACAGTTTTATAGATAAGATTCCGTGAAGATATATACGTGCTTAATAAAAGACTTCAGGTATTATATTAATATTATTATATCCGAACTGCTTATTATAGCTGAACTCCTCCAGGAAGGAAAAATTCGGAATTTGGGTATAGCTAATAGAGGAAACGATTACACTGCCATCTATTGACGAAATAATTTATAAATGTAGCCTCCTTGGTAAGAACGTGAGGTGATCCATGCAACGAAGTTGATTTGCTCTTTAGGGTGTTATATACGTTAAAACTCGAGGTAATAGTTTGTAAGATATCGTGCTGATGTATCTAGAACGATATTTCTAGATCAGTCAGAAAGAATATGTCGGCGAAGGAGATAAGAGCGAAGAGCAAAATCAGAATTGGAGAATCACACCACGACGAAATCCCATGTTGTAAAAATAGGATACTTTCTCACACTCTTCCCCTGATCTAGTTATTGTGGCCACAATTGCGACTTTCAAATTAGGGGATTACTTTTTTATGTTAATTCCACCTAAGAAAGACTATTGACCTATAGTACATTAACATCGTGGTCGATCTGGATAAGGATGGAAATTACTTCAAGCCAATATGCAGGTGGTAGCTTCACACGGGACGATGTAATTCATCCACCCCCTAAAAGCATTTGCAAAACATCAATGCCCACGATGGGATTCGAACTTGCAGCATATTGGTTGGAGAGCGGCTAAGCAGACCGGTATCTCCAGACCAATTAAAATTACAATGCTGATTTAATCTGAAATAACATGTGAATTTCTTTCGTTGAAGACTAGAATAACGAACATTATGTTATACAAACTAATATCGCCAACTACTGGCAAAAAAAACTCTAAATACGCCTCTCTGATGACCAAATGTGTTTTATTGGAACATGTATTCCCTAATAGATTCCCTAACAGATTTTTGATTAAAAGAACCTGAAACTATATTAGAGTCAGGGTGTTTTTTTATTACTGCCAAGAAATATTTTTATGAACTCACCGAAAGAATGATAGAGCAATAAATATTTAGATATGAAAATTATCATGTAATTATCCAAGATCCTAGAAGATTGATATCTCAATTATCTGTGTGTTCAATAAAAAAAGTAAAAAAAAAAAAACTAATTTGAATAGGCAAGTAATACTCTCGTTGAGTAACAAATATTTTTATTGCTAATCTTACGTACAAGACAAAGTTTCTAAGAATTTATAAAGTTATACATCTAAAATTGCTAATAATATTTCTGAAATGTGACTGGTATTTTTCTTGTCATAGTTACAGCCACAGAGAGAAAAAAGATAGATAGATAGAGAGAGAGAGAGAGGCCTACCTGAAATTCGCTGGTTATTACAACTATCTTCTTCGCAGTGAGGAAGAGGACAGTTATGAAAACAGTAATTAATCAGTGAGAAAACGAGCCTTCAGAATATGAATTTTCTCCACAAAACCCTGTACACGGGTTACATTCATGAGTTTTGTTCTCTAATATACAAGGTTACCATGTTATGCCCGCCTGTGCACATTTAAGGATGAATGCTACCATCATTACCGCCCTACGAAGACCTTCGCGGTATTCCTTCAAGGTCCAACAGAATACCACACCCCTACCCACAGACATTTTAATTACAAATTGCTTGAACTCAGTTATCACCTGTTTAAGCTTTCAAAGATCTTTACTTCCTCTTGTACAGTCAGTACGTAATGGTTTCTTTATTGAATTAATCGAAGGATCAGAAGGCCACATTATACAATACGACCATTATTTTCTTCTTTACCATCCCAGAGGACTGCCACACCGTCAGACACTCCTTCGTCGTTAAATCAGAACGCCCAACAAAAGTGATAATCATCATCCCCCCTTATCATTATTGTGATAATTTGTACAAGCTTCTCCAGTATAATGTACCTAACTGTCTAATGTCATTCTGTTGTTCCCGGCGAGTTTTCTTTTATTATTATTATTTCGTTTCTGAGTGGTCGTCTATTCTTGTTTTCTGTTTCTGCAGATGGAACTTCGCTTATATCTCGATAATCACGTGATTTTCGCTAATTATTTATCTTAACTAGTAATGGAATGTTATGAGATACGGTACGTGCAGAGTGGGAGAGAGTAATTGATACAACAGTAATTACTGTTCTAGTTCTATAGTTCCCTGAGGAGTCTTAAAAAAAAAAGCCCTAATCTTTGATCTCCACAAACCCAGTAGAGAAAAGTGATACCAAATTATCAAAATCTCACAAATTATGCAGAAATATTTTATGGTTAGAAAGACCTGCGTTCGAATACCGTATAGCTTGCAAAGAACCTTTATAAGGACTTTTCGAATGAAGGTGAGTTAGTGAGTCTCAATCGGAAGGGTAGGATTTTTTCTCCAGAGACACTCTGGGATTTCAACCTTGAGATTTTTTTATTTGATTTTTTGGCGCAAAAATTTCGACGACAGGTGAGTCAGCCGGTCTCATACGGAGGTAGGGGTTTTCTTCACCGGAAACTCGGTTTTTTTCTTTTTGTCCCCCAGAACAGGCAAACCGGTCCAGTGAACACACACACACACACACACACACACACACACACACACACACACACACACACACACACACACACACACACACACACACACACACACACACACACACACATTCACAGACATAGGACACTCCGGGAATAAGGATTGAACTATGTAATACGTGAAGAAAGAAAAAGATGGCGCAAAGATATCAAAGGTCATACTGCGCTGGGACACAGGTCACAACAGTACATATGGTAACTGATTAGTAGGACAATCACAAACACCCATGCCCTTGGTGGGCGGATACGCTAACCACTCGACCAACCAGGCCGACTCAACTTTGAGAAGAACAGGCCAGAAGAACATACACGTAATTAATAGATATAATACACTGGCCTCATAGCCTTAGTGCTTCGGCCGTATTTCTAAGCAGCTCAACCCAAAAGCAGAAATATGTAATCTCTGTACTGGAGCACTCAACTCTGAATATTGACCGATTCTGCTGTTAAGGTAGCTGATATTATATACATATGAAAACGTGTTTAGCAGTCTTTACTATTATTATTATACAGTGATAAAAACTGTTTGTTATTATAGACATTGAGTAAATGTTGGAAGCTTTTTTCCACTTCACTTGGTTAGACTATAATAAATTTAGTTCAATCCTTTATCCAAGTGTAAGCAAACAAAGTTTGCGCCTGAAGTATTTTCAGGACTGAGGCAACTCGTGGTAAAGGTAAGGTGAGACACCTTTTTGTAACTCGTATAGGTAAATATGACTTCTCCATTACTTCCACCTTAATATCACCACCTCTGGGTCTGGCTCCCACTGACAAGACCTCAATAAAGGTCGAAAGCGGTCTGGGTAGTGGCCCTTCCCTTAATAGTATTATACATGTCCGCAAGGAGATGTGCTTTGCATTATGGGAGACACTAAGACAAGTTGATGAGAGTTTGGTCCACCTTTACCACGAGTTGCCTCAGTCTTGAATATACTTCAAGCGCCAACTTTGTTTGCTTACAGTTGGATAAAGGATTAAACTAAATTTATTATTGAGTAAATATTTTCATATGGCATATTTCATTTCAAGCATATTTCAATGAAGATACGAGATCATTTTTTTTAAAAAAAAAATCGTTAACAATAATTTTTAAATGATCTACCAACACGTTTCTACAGCATTCAAACGATGCTTGTTCCTAATGAGAAATGCGTTAAGGTAGACACTTTAAGCAAGTATGAAAAGATCTGAAACATGAGAACTAAAATATTCGGATAATATTATGCAAAAGGTACGTCAACAAGCCCAAATGGGAGGGAAAAGAGCACGTGCACAGGTGGGTTGAGTTCTCTGTAATCACTTACCGTTTAGGGTATAACAAATGACGAGTGCTGGCTACAATCTGCGGTGCCATCTTTGAGTATTCGGGCTAAACAAACATCTCGTAGATCTGCGGTAATTTTTCAGATCTAGAAAAAAGGGAGAGGTTCGTGGGAAAACGGTCCAAAGAAACAGAAAAACAAAACGTACTATGGGAACAATTATAGCAAAAGCTCAGAACCCCGTCATTATCTACGGGGAAAGATTCATCGGAACTGTAAGAAGGCAGTAAAAGTGACACAGGTTGCAGTCCGATTCAACAAATCCTGCCGCTAGATAAAAAATGCGTACACCTGTCGCGTGGCATTCACCACTCTCTCGTGCGTGGCTTTAACTGCTGCCACTGCTATACCCATACAGAGGGTCCCTCACGACCGGCGCGTGCCTCGAGAAAACACGAGTCAAAGTGTATGAAGATTTTTTTTTTTTTTTTCTTTTGGTGTGCCCCACCTACCGCTAAGGGGACTGAGTAAACAGATAAGATGAGATTCTCATATTTATGTGTCGGGAGGAAGGGAAAGGAGGAGGGGGGGGGGATGGGTGAGAGAGAAGTTGCAGATGAGGAGATTGCGTTTCCGTCGATTACTGGACACTTCTAACGACAACGCGGCCCCTCCCAGTGATTCCCGTGCATTTTCCACAAACCCTGAGGAAACATGAGCATCAATTTCGTAGCTAACTTCCTTCGCACGATTTTTTTTTTAGAAAATTGCTTCGCTGCTGTGGTTTTTGCCACCTTGGGTAGGAAATGTAGCTCGTGACAAGGGGGCCTAGAAGGGATTTTTCCTCGATGAGGAAACTACATCGCTATACATCCTCAGATCCATCTGATATGTATCCAGTTTATGCATACCGCTTTGCCTTTCTGTAATTTCCCAAAAGTTATTAAAGCTTTATTCTGTCGATTCGGAAGGCCTTCAATGGATTTATCTTTCCCCTTCTTTCATTGTGTACCCCGCTCTATCTACCGACCTATCTTTCAGTCAAGAAACTTCTTCACCACTGGTAGAGGAGGCTGCTTTCCCCATATGTTCTTATATGCATTCAGCTGTATAAAATTGTGTTGGCGATAAACAACATATCAGGTTAACAAAAAAGCACTCCGTGTGAGGTTTTAAAGCTTTAAATGAAATATAAAATATATTTAAAATCATAAAAGCATGCATGTGTAGGAAATGGCTCATTTTAATTTTTTATGGAAATCTCACCTACAAAAGGTTGTAATCTTGTCCTGCATAAATACCATGGGTGTGGTTAAAAGTTAGGTAATGAACAAATCCTTCTCTAGACATTAAATATGTATGGAACTTGGAGCTGCCAATTATGCTCTCGAATTACAAAACTAGCTCAGTATGAACTGATCTGGTTTTGTAAGCACTTTGTATGTTTTGTAAGCTAGTTCTGTTACCACTTTGCTATTCACACATGCAAGCAGCGAATAAAAGCCATTCGGCTCTTTCGCTGCAGTATTTCTTGAAGCCACTGGCATTTAATTACTTGGAAATTACGAAATCTGATAATAAAGTAACGTAGCTGTCCTAATAAATATCTGCCAATGAAAAATTATCTTAAATCGCGATAGTAGCCTTGAAATTAGTCAGCTTCTGCAGCTGTGCATGAATTTCAGCTCATTTTGAGCTTTTTTAGTTCGAAACGATGTTTCTCTTGAAACTTTGCACGGACTGAAAGGGAAATGCAAAGAAGTCAAAATTAGATCAGCTCCGATAAATATGGGGGGGGGGGGTGAAGAAGACTGCTGTCTTTCTTTTTAGCCAATCATGTCAAAATCTTTTGTCATATTTTTGGTTAAGAACCTTTTTTATCGGACCAAATCAATAAAAGAAACTCCGTTCTCAGTTCGTTAATGTTACCAAACATCTTTAGTACGCAATATAATCAAACCCGTTACAGGTATGAACATATCACACTGTCATTATCTATCCAGTATGCGCTCTGCAATAAAATCAGTATTATTACTTTATTGTGGACATATATGGCACATCATATATTTATTTTATTTGGGCGGCATATCAGCTCTTACTGAAAATCTACTCTCTTTACCGTCATGTAGAGTACAAGGGGGGCAGAAACAGCTAATGTAATTTTAAAATCGATTCCACAACACCGCGTTTTACTTTAGAATGATTGAAACTAACACTTACTCACTTTCTTCAGAACTGACTGCATTCTCTGAAGGTGACCTGCCTCAATATTTTTATTTCGATATAATGCTTGCTAACTTAGAACACACGAAGCTAATTTACTTTTAGAGTTAAATTAGAGTAGCATTGAGTTATACTGCCAGTGAGGAAAAGAACTGTTCTCTGTGTTGAACTTCACAAGGAAGATTGTCAGTTCATTGTTGTTGTTAATCCTATTATTACAAACGGTTGATCTTCAGCTATTATGGTACTCGAAAAGATCTGTCAGTTTTTTTCAGCATGATCAAAACAGTCTTTTATGTCTTATGTCGTCAATAGAGAAATCCTGTGAAGGATGAAGGATTTCTCTATTAAATATTATTATATTTATATTACCATATTTCGTGAACCTTGCGCTGCGATCTTTGAATTTTTCAACCAAATTACACATCATGCTGTAAATCACATCCGTTTAACTCACCGGACGATGAACTAAAACGAGAAGAAAAGGACAATCAACGGCCTATATTTTCAACATATACATTTGAACTATGCTTTATTCCAATTGCTGTTTGATCACGTACCTCTAAACGTAATAAACATTGAAGAAAGAAATTCGACACTTTTTTAAGATCTGTAATAATAGAATATTAAACGATCCTTCAAAATACTGAGTATGAACCGAGTATTAATAAAACAAATTTGGCATTCTTGTTAATAGTTTAAGTTATACGATTAAGTTCAATTTTCACTGTGCTTCAGAAAGATGTGAGGCTTGAATAAGACGATCGACCTTAATTCACAGCTATTGGTCAATACTGATCGTCGATCGATGTTGACCATTTAAGTTAGGGATAGTTTTTTTTTTTTTGGTCATACTTTCTAGTACTGTGCAGTTTGATTCGAATCAAAAGGTAGATTTTTACCTCGAAGATGGTGACCACATTGCTACAGTTGAGAATACTATTAAATCATACCATATATTTTAGAAAACAATCATGCCCAGAAAACAGAATAAAATAACAATATATGAATAATATTATGAAAATTAATACAACGTGCAAAAAAGTCCTAATCTCACCCAAGAAAAAAAAAACCTTCGTGTAATAATAAACAGGGGTAAAACACTTAAATGCACCGATATGAATTTCAACCAAGCACCAATAAGGAAACTGCTTACAGATATTTAATGTGCGATTCTCTTATTTATTTTTTAACCAGTCTTGTAAATCGACAAGTGGCTTCTAATCTAATTAGCAACAGTACCGAGAGAATGAAAGTAATTAACTATACACATCAAAGAAGTTTGAAGACCTCTGTTGTTAATTATTAACAGAAATAAATGACCTCCACTTTATAGCCAATTAGAGCAATAAACATTATGACTGAACAAATGTCTGTCTGCGTGCATGAAATTGCTAATCCTTTTTTATTTGTTTCTATATATATGTACATTCGGACAGCTGAATTTTGGACGGCTAGGAATTGGAAAGTAAAAATTTAAAAAAATTGCGTATCGAGGCATGGCGAACAAGCCTAAGTTTCCTAGAGATAAAACCTGCCGACTTCTTATGAGACCAATTAACTTACCTTTACAATTAGACGGGATTCGAACCCTGTTTTTTTTTTTCAATTAAATAGCATTGTTGCAAAAACCAGATGGGCATCGCTAAGTGTTTCCATAAAGATTAAAATATTCTTGACCCACCTCTGATCTCTACGGCATAAAATTTTACTCTCCTAGGTAGAGCTTTCCACTGAACATTGAGCGGACAAAAGAATTTTTGCGAACTCCTTCGCCGAAAGGATAGTCAGTTCTTGTGTTGGGAAGTGTGTGTGTGGGGGGGGGGGGGTATTGTGCTGAAAATAAGAAACAGCGTTCAGTTCAGGTGACGGAAGATACTATACAAAAAGAAGCAATATGATGCAAATAACAAAAACGTGTAGTAAAATATATAAAATAAGAAATGCTAAAGCGAATCATTAGCCAACAATTGGCCGAGACTACTGGGAAAGGAAGGAGACAAAGAAATCCATCGGTCAGAAGAAACCCGATTGAAATCACAGATTAACCTCTGACGATTAATTCTTTTCAATTACAGAGAAAGCCTGATCTGAATAATATCAGTTACTGATCGCTTTGATTCATCTAAAGCCGCCTTGGCATCCAATTTTATCACTGCTAGTAACGTATGGCTAAAAGACCAATGATTTGTGGAGAAATTGTTTTTCTAGTTTCGCAAATGTTCGTTACTGATTATATATAGTCATTATAATTAAAATTCTCGTTTCGAAAGGCTGTAACTGGGTAACTACTCAGCGGAACGATTTAATATTTAGCATGATGATGGTGTGCGAAATGGAATTTTATTTTGTGCAAAAACCAACATTAGTTCTAAAAGTTGTTACCAGGTCGATATATGGCGCTGCAATACATGTAAATGACGTATAATACTCCTGTTATGCAGTGAAAAGCTACGATCGTACCGTTTATGCAAATGACAAATGATCCCAATGACATATGCTTCGAAAGAAGCTCCTCTAAAAGCAGCGTCAGTTCATTGCCTGTGAGCAGACAACGTGTTCAAGCCTAATGTCACCATTACCGAAGGATCGCACACTTCTCGTGAAGTTGTTTTTACCAAAATAGCAGCTGCGCCTTGACAGAATTGCGAAACTTCAGAACATTAAAGGGATTAAAAATGGATCCTATGATTGCAAATGGCTTACGCAAAATGATCCGGAAATTCGAAGAGACAGCTTCCTTAGCTGTCAAACCTAGCAGAGGTCGGAAACCCATGAATGGTAGACAGTGAAGGAAGTATTATCTGCAGCGTTAACCGAAGAAAGAATAGCAAAAGTCTTAGGAGAAGCAGCAGCCCACGGCAAGGTCTTTAGACAAACTCTTAAGCACGGTTCACAAAGTCGTAAGGCAAATTCTGCGCTGTTATCCTTACAAGATTTCCCACGTTCAGCAATTGCTTAATCCTAACCGGAGTGCACGAGAAACATTTGCCCTGCAGTTTCTTGGTCAGACTGAACTGGACAACGAGTGGCCATGGAACATTTTCTGTTTTCTGAAGAAGCTCACTTCCATCTGGACAGTGCTGTGAATATGCAATTGCAAAACCACACGTCGTGCAACAAATTCTGTATCATTCCCCGAAAGTCACCGTCTGGTGTGGTTTTATAGGCTTCAACAGTTTTTATGCGGGCTGGTGCCCCTCCTGACATTGCCATCCCTGTCAAACGGTTGCTTCGAGGACAGGATTTTATCGAGGACAGGATCATCAGTTGCCATTTTCGTACAAAGTGGCCGGATCTGAACCCATGCAAGTTTTAGATGTGGAATAACGATCAGAATAATCCCCATACCACCATCACTGGCCTGTTTCCGGTTGGCTGGAAACAGCTTAGGTGGTCATAATATTTTGGTTCATTAGTGTATAAAAAAAATGAGTTTCCAGAAGGAAAAACCTTACCATCTTCATGACGAAGGAGTTGGAAAGTTGTTATATTATGTTTTCTCGCATATTAAATAAGGAAGTTCTGGGTATTTTATTTATAGTGTATACTGTGCCTTATTATCTCTCTCTTTCTCCCCCCCCCCCCCCACATTGTACACGCAGAATGATATAGTTCCTATGGTTTTGTTTTGTTCATTTTTTCCCTGAAATTAACATTTTTATAACGTCCCATCACGAAATGCTTATTAAAACTGATAGAACTGTAGATGTGAGATTTCGAAGCCAAATGATTTTTCTCCACCCGAAAAAAGGTTTCTGCCGGACAATAAAAATCAAATACCATTTAGTAAATATTAATAATATCTTTCACTGATATTAATACAGGAAACTGCAAAACAGAAAGGCAGAATTCGGGATCTCGATCACTGATCTGTCAGAAAAGCTCTGCATATTTTCTAGTTATTTATTTATTTATTGCTATATAGAAAACAGGATAATTAGAAAAATGGTGCTTTAGAATTTTCAATAACAAATTAAAAAAGGTTACTCCAAATATCATCAAATTTGTGTAATTTCTCCTTGTCACAACTGAGGTGTGCTACTTAAAGTGGACATTTTACTTAGTTTTGCAACAATGTGTAAAAACTTAATGCACTTGATTTGTTACTTTATTCATCCACCCGCTGCTTTGTATTTAATAAATGCGCTCTGTCCGGACGAATTTTGCTGAAATTTGAAGTTTGATATCTTTAATGAAATTTCCCTATTCGTCTTAATTTTGATAAGAAAATTTGACGATTTTTAATCACGAATGAACTTGATTAAAGTGATAGGAAATTATATGCTGCAGTATTCTACTAAACATCGAAGACGTTTAGCAGTTCCACACTTCAGTGTGCAACTGTTGAAGTTAAGAGTGAACGAATGCATAATGTGCGTGACGTCGCTCGCTCAATGTAAAACGTGTAAGATTTACTGCAATTAATGAATTTCTCTTCCACGCCGGCTTTGGTGCCAAACTTTAGTTGCTAAGGCCACGAGACTTTTGAATGCAAAAAACGAAGTATTATATTGTTAAATCCCCATATATTGATACAAAAGTGGGTGTTAATACGTTTGAAATGTGTTATCAAATTAGAAAATGCTAATTCTCTGTTGGAATCCGCTTAAGAGGACGTAAAGAATAGAAGGTCTTTTCTTTCCTCTCAAGTGATGGTGAGTTAGCAGGTATCATAAGGAAATCGGAGGATTTCCTATCACTTCTTTAAGATACACTTTTGCTAAAAACTCAAAATTTCATCTGGCAAAAACAGATAATTCAGTCAGCAAAATTAATAAGGAAAATACACTGGCCTCATAGCTTTAGTCACTTTGGTATCTCCTAACAAAAAAAAAAAAACAACTCTCGAAAGGTCATCATCATCATCATCATCAAATTCCTGACGTGTACCATTAGGAGATGTACACAATGTTATGATAGTGCTAAATGAAAAAGTTACATCATTGCTAACTTCCTATCAACAATTTTCCTCCAAATTAATGTTATTTTTCAACACTCCAACACTTCTTTTCAGCCATTTTCTGTCCACCGCTGGACGAACACTCCTCCAGTTCCTTCCACCTTTCTCTGTTCTTGACCAATTTTTCCCAACAAAATTTGACAATTCGTCTCCACCTTCTTTTAGGACGTCCTCGTTTCCCTTCTTTTGGAATCCAGTTCGTTAGTGTGTTGGTCCATCACTCATCTTCTCTTCTGGAGATGTCCAGCCCATTTCCATTTTAGTCGCTTGTGGTGAAGAATGATGTCAGTGATATGAGTATCCAGGTGTTTCGCTTCTTACCTTTTAACGTGATGCCTAACATCAGCCTCTCCATTTTTCTTTGCGTTGTTGCTAGTTTATTTGTAAGTGCTTTTGTTAGAAACCAAGTTTCACAATCATATGTGATGATTGGAAGTATAGATTGGTTAAATGTCTTCCTTTTTAAACAGAGTGGGACATCATTGTTTTGAAAAATGTTTTTCGATTTTCTGAATGCACTCCAGGCAAGTTGAACTCTCCTATTTATTTCCATTTGGAGTCCACAGTTTAGATCAACGAGATGACCTAAGTATGTATATGAAGAGAATCTTTCCAAGAAATTGTTTTCTATTATTATGTTTTTTTGGTGTTACAAAATGATTAAACATGATTTTAGTTTTTTCTCTGTTTATTTTTAGACCGATTTTTCTGCTTTCATGGTATAGCTCTTCTATCATTATATTAAGGTCTTCTGGAGTGTTTGCAAAAATTATGATATCATCATATCTTAGGTGTGTTAAGTTTCTGTTATTAATTTTCATACCAAGGTTTGTCCAGTTTATATTGTTAAATATTTCTTGAAGGACTGCTGTAAAGATTTTGGATGATAGAGAGTCTCCTTATCGGCCTCCAACACTATCAGATCTTATATTTCTTTCTAAGACACTTTTTATTGTATCAGTCCACCTAGATCTTGGTCTTCCTCTGGGTCTTTTCCTGAATTTTTACTGGCAAAGAACACTTGTTTTGCTAAACTTTCCTCACGCTCCTAATCTTTCTCAGGAATCTCATATCTCCAGTCTTTGGTGAAGTGTTTTACTTCTGACCCAGCTCTCAGATCCATAAGTTAAAACTGGTTTGAATACTGTCTTGTATACAGCTAATTTAGTGTTCCGAATAATTTCTCTCTTATTCCATATGAATTTATTCAATTGGCTTCCCACCATACCAGCTTTGCTGATTCTGTTGTCTATTTCTATATTTAATTTACCATCTTCAGTAAAATTCGTGGCTAAATAGCTGAAATGTTTTACTTGTTCCACAGGTTCTCCATTCACAACACAGTTGACATTTTCAATATTTCTACCTATTTTCATTGTCTTTGTCTTTTTATTGCTGACCTTCATACCATATCTATTACAACAGTTATTCACTTTAGTCAGGGAATCTTTCAGACTTGTAGCGGATTTATTTAGAAGTATAACATCATCCGTATAAAGTAAAGAGCCGAGATTAACATACTAATTTTGATATCGGGTTTAATACCTCTTTCGGCTCATCCATATATTTTAATATATGGATGAGCTAAGAATTAGATAATTCGGGAAGAGCTCTGACTTTTTTTGTTTAATCCCTTCAGTTCTCTAATAAGGATGTTTTTGCATCCATATTAGATCATGTTCCACTTTTGCTGAGAGATTTCTGTTATCAACAATCTTCCTGATTTTCCCTTTCAATCGTTTCCGACCGTAGGCGACTTTGTAGGCATTGCCAACAAAGTATTCCTGGTGATATTTTTACAGAGTAGTTCACCATTGCTTTTCACAACCCCCCAATTTTATCCGGGCTCGGGAACGGCCTATGGCTGGGACGTATTCATATCGTCCACACACATAACCCATGGGTGTTTTCAAGGGGCCGGTTTTGCCTGTTCTGGTGGACGAAAACCCGAGTTTCCGAGTTAAAAAAATCTCCTCCCTCCGTATGAGACTGGCTAACTCACCTTTAGTCGAAAGTGACCAGATAAACGTCACTGACGGGAATCGAACCCAGGTCTTTCTGACCAATGACTCCAGTGACTCCAGCAACGGCCCTATTGCCGACCCAAG